>NC_139702.1:31633592-31638592 GCF_964188405.1 Protomyctophum parallelum | reverse complement strand
TGTGTGTGTGTGTGTGTGTGTGTGTGTGTGTCTGTTTGTGTGGGCACGCATGACTGATGGGCAGAATTATGGTTTAGTATACATAGCTGGAACATGTCTTCCATTTCTGTATCATCCTGAAATGAGAAAAACCTTTCAAACATGACACAGCTCGATGGAGTATGAACAAGAATGTGTCTGTTGGTTGGTTAAAAGGATCCCCTGGTTGATATCACACACACACACACACACACACACACACACACACACACACACACACACACACACACACACACACACACACACACACACACATATATACCAAGCATGGAGAACATGCTGTGTGTGTGTGTGTGTGTGTGTGTGTGTGTGTGTGTGTGTGTGTGTGTGTGTGTGTGTGTGTGTGTGTGTGTGCGTGTGTGTGTGTGTGTGTGTGTGTGGTGGTATCGTACCATCTTCTCTGGTCCTGATCAGAGTGTCCGCGCTGGGCGGTCCGTCCCCCATGCGTGTGTGAGCCAGCACCTGCAGCGTGTACAGAGTGTATTTCTGCAGTGCGCCCAGCACCACCGACACGCTGCCGTCTCCTTCTACCACCTCAACACTGGGGGGCGCCAGGGAGTCCTTTACACAGTACAACACCTGCACACACACACACACACCACAGGAAAAGATAAAAATCACACTTGTGTGAAGTGAGGGGCACCTCACTCCTGGGGTATTAACTTTTTCTCTGCCATCTACATTTGTGATCGTAGCTAAAGGTTCGTAGACAACCGTATACTATATGAAAGCGGCGAGCGTCAATAAACCTTTTAGCACTGCTCCGGTTGCTATGGAGAGCCTCCGTCCCCACCAGCTATGGGATCTTTTTATCCAGCTCCATTGAGCCTCCATTATAACAGGATTTTCAAAACGCTGCATCTCTAAAGCTTGGAGCGCTGTCCATGGTGAGCCGTCCGTCGCGCATCCCGGCGATCGTAAATCATTTGTGAATTTGTATGGCATCGCTGAGCACATGTAACTGTAATGATAGCTAAAGGGGTATGAGCTACTGCTAACGATGACTGTGCTCACAACAACAACACCACCCCACCTCTCTGAATAACCCGGAAATGAAACGAGGAGCGTAGAGTGAGAGCAGACGCGTGGCATACGTTACGTGTGCTTATGCTGCCACCTAGCGGCAGTAATAAAGTTAATATTGCACCACATGACGTCACATGACGTTTACTGCTGTAAACAACCATTAAAAGTCCATAGACTTCGTCTGCCATTATGAATCATCATTTCAAAGGACAGACGTTGAAAAGAATGGTCCCTATTCAATTTCACCTTGTTTGAACACGTTTAAAAAAATGTTGGCAGATCGATCAAGGCAATTTTATTTTACTTTCTACACAAAGAGCTGGCCTGTCTTTGCACTGTCCTTTGTGATGGGTCTCTCTCTCTCTCTCTCTCTCTCTCTCTCTCTCTCTCTCTCTCGCATTGACCTTAGCTCAGGGAAAGAGAGAGAGCCCAATCACTGAAGAGCTTTTTAAATGTCAGCTCTTACATATCTTTCATTTCAACGATTCAAGATAAAGATAGGAGTGGGTGGAAGGACAACTATTCAGCACCTTGTGAAGGACGGGGGAATTAACAGCAGCGATAGTAACTAGTAACAGTAGTACGTACAGCACCATCTAAAACAATATCGTTGAAAACGTTTCATTCAGTTGCTTTTCCTTAATATAATTAAAAAAAACTTTAAACTATATAATGTTTCTATTCTAGATTCATTGCACATATTTCAAACCTTTTCTTGATTTAATCTTGATGATTACAGAGCATATAGGCATATGTGACGTTGTCCATGATATTAAATCTGTTTTAGATGCTCCTGTAGATACATACAGTAGGCCTTCATGATTCATAAGGGAAACCCAGGTGTGATAGCAGCAGCACACCAAGTATGAAACACAGATGCTAATACAAGGGGCAGCAGTGGATTGTAGCCTATGCTAGTACAAGGGGCAGCAGTGGACTGTAGCCTATGCTAGTACAAGGGGCAGCAGTGGACTGTAGCCTATGCTAGTACAAGGGGCAGCAGTGGACTGTAGCCTATGCTAGTACAAGGGGCAGCAGTGGACTGTAGCCTATGCTAGTACAAGGGGCAGCAGTGGACTGTAGCCTATGCTAGTACAAGGAGCAGTTCGATCTCGGGCTCCTTGAGCAAGACTCCTATAATTGCTCCCGAGTTTGGTGCCTTGCATGGTTTCCTCCGCCGTTGGTGTGTGAATGGGTGAATGTATAATGCTCAATTTATGTGAAGCGCTTTGGATAAAAGCGCTATTATACCGTAAATGCACCATTTGCCATTTACTGGTAATTGTCAGCGTGAGGAAAAAACTAACAACAGCACTTCCAGGAAATTACATACTGGTCTTATTGTAGCTTCCTGTGGATATACGTGTGCATGAGGATTGAAAGGTTCAGCGCTAGAAGAGGAGAGGAGAGGAGAGGAGAGGAGAGGAGAGGAGAGGAGAGGAGAGGAGAGGAGAGGAGAGGAGAGGAGAGGAGAGGAGAGGAGAGGAGAGGAGAGGAGAGGAGAGGAGAGGAGAGGAGAGGAGAGGAGAGGAGAGAATGGGTTAAGGAGGTCAGACTGGAAGGACGAGGAAAATGTCAAGGCAGGAGTACACGTGCATGCTGTGTGTGCGTGTGTTTGTGCGTGTGTACCTTATATCCCAGTATGACTCCATTCCTCTGTGTTTGAAGGACTGGTAACCATGTGACCAGGATCTTGGTAGAACTCACTGCCTCAGCACTGACATTCAACGGAGCTCCAGATGGGACTAGAGAACATGCGCGCGCGCACACGCACACACATCACACACACACACACACACACACTATACATTATTATGGTATTATTGGAATGCCATACACACACACACACACACACACACACACACACACACACACACACACACACACACACACACACACACACACACACACACACACACACACACACACACACACACACACACACACACACACACACACACACACACACACACACACACACACACAGCTCAGTGCTGCCGCTTTGCCCTTTGAACCAACAATCGATTTAATCTCAATCTTGTCCCTCGTCTCCTTCCCCACTCTGAGAGAGAGAGAGAGATAGATAGAGAGAGAGAGGGACAGGATGAAAGGCCACTAAAGGAACCACTTGACTCTCTATCCGTCTCTCAGCGATGTTGATGACGTACAGTAGAACAGAATGAGGTTGACATACAGTAGAACAGAATGGGTACTTGACAAGTGTATGCGTGCGTGCGTGCGTGCGTGTGTGTGTGTACGTGCGTGCATGCATTGTGTGTGTGCATGCCCTACCGGACTCTGCGGTGTGCGCGCTGACGGCGCCGCCCCAGGGGCCCGGTCCGTTGGAGTTGTAGGCCTGGATCTGGACCTGGTAGCGGGTCCAGGGCTCCAGACCCTCCACCGTGCTCTGGTCCTCCTCCTCCTGCCCCGCCGTGGGGGTCTCCTCCAGCCTCTCCTCTCCCTGGCCGTCCGCCCGCCACACGCGCAGCCTGTAGCCAACCGTCTCTGGGCCGCTGTTGTACTCCCACTGTGGCAGGGGCTGGGAGGGGAGGGAGGAGATTTAGTTAAATGTTAGAGCTGGTGTTGTAGAAGGCATTGTTTTGTAGGATCGGCCTCAGGGTCTTAAAGGACCACTTCACCACTTTTCAACCTATCTTCATATAATAGGTCCTCAAAAATAATCATGAAGAAATGGCGCAATTTTTTTTCTACTCAGTCTGTGTCTCATAGGAAGGCTGTGGGCAGTTCAGAAACCGTCTTCCAGTGACATCATCGATGGGGAATACAAGCTAATAGAAACTGCAGGCTTTCTAGTCCTGCAAAGTTGCAATGCGGAAATGGAAGCCATCGTTCTCACGATAATGAAAATCTAAACATTTTTGTAAAAAAATCTTGTTTAAAAAAAATCTGCCTAATGATGATTTCACTGGAAGGCAGTTTCTACTGCCCACAGCCCTCCTATGAGACACAGACTGAGTAATAATAATAATAAACTTTATTTGTATAGCACTTTTCATACATAAATGCAGCTCAAAGTGCTTCACAGGGCAGGACACAAAAATAAAATACAATAAAACACAAGTAGTTAAAATGATAGAACAATAGCAAAGAACAAATCCGAATATAAGAATATAAAATAAATAAAAACACATACAAAAATAAAAATAAAACTCAACTAAAAGCAAGGGTGAAGAGGTGAGTCTTGAGTTGAGATTTAAAAATGTCTACAGAGGGTGCGTGTCTGAGCTCGAATGGAAGTTTATTCCAGGCTGTTGGGCCATAGAAGCAAAAAGCTGCCTCACCATACTTTTTTGTGCACATTCTTTTAGGCACTTCAAGTAGGCCAGCATTGGAGGACCTGAGGGGGCGGTTAGGGACATATCTAGGTAGGCAGTCACGGAGGTACGGAGGTGCGAGACCATTGAGAGCTTTATAGACAAGTAACATAATTTTAAAGTCAATCCTAAAAACAACCGGAAGCCAGTGCAGTGATGCCAAAACTGGAGTAATATGTTCTCTCATCTTAGTTCTAGTTAAAACTCTAGCTGCTGCATTTTGGACAAGTTGTAATCTGTCAGTCGTTTTCTTAGGGAGTCCTGAAAAGAGTGCATTGCAGTAATCAAGCCGAGAAAAAACAAAGGCGTGGATTAGCGTTTTTGCATCGTCCAAGGACAAATAGGCTCTGATTCGTGCAATATTTCTAAGGTGAAAAAAGGCAATCTTGGTAACATGATGAATGTGTGAATTAAAATTCAATTCAGAATCAATAATAACCCCCAGCTATCGCTCCGGTTCGGTCTCTATCCTTATATTACTCTATGGTATACTAGTGACGCGGGTGAGGAGCAGGGGTTATTTGGTAGATGATCCATTCTTCATACGGAATGTTCCTTCTGGGAGCCAATCACCTGCTTTAAAAGCCAGACAGTTCTCTG
>NC_139702.1:31623592-31628592 GCF_964188405.1 Protomyctophum parallelum | reverse complement strand
ATGATTTCATCACGGCAGGGAGATTAAATACTTAACTAGTGGCCACCAGCTGGTGTACAGTTGCAGATATTAAAATGTCAACATTAAAAATGGCAGTAATTTCTGCACTGCATTTGTCCAGATATAATTTCCCTGAGAAAGAATCACCACCACAGCACCACTCAGCGGTCTAACCTAACGCACACATTTACAGTATGCTCTGGAGTGTTCTGGTCAAATACACATTCATGTGAAGTTTGCAGCATTTAACCCATTCTGGACGGGAACCCCTTTTGGTGTTTTAAGCGTTACGTTATACTTTAGCTATTGAAAAATAGCAGATCTACAAGCTCATAGCTTGTAGGTCTGCTATTTTTGAAAAGTTGTGAAAATGTGGTGCAAATCTTTGAATATATATTTCAGAGAGAACATTTTTAACTCAAATATTTGCTTCTGTGGGGTCCCTGGAACAACATATTTTGAGATGGGGGTCCGTGGCCCAATAGAGATAATTCTGGGGGTCCTTGACATGAAAAAGGTTGAGCACAACTGACATAGAAACATGGGTTTTTCAGAAAACTATTAGGATTTAGAAGCCTTTTTTAGTTCAAAATGGGTTAAGATGCACGCCATTCATTTCTTAAAACAATTATCTACACAACGTATTGATTCCACGTCTTTGTCACATATCATATTATTATGGTGATCAGCATGTCCCCATCAACGATAATGATTACCTCCAGTCAAAGCCAATGAATCAGTGTAGCAAAGTAAATGTATGACAACCGAGAGGAAATTAAGAACATTTGCCCATCACAAATGAATAAAATATGACAACTTGTCCACCCTCGCAAGTCCAAGTGTGTCATTAGCCTGAGATATGTCCTGTGTCACGGTGGCGAGGCCAGACATCTCAAGTACAGATCAACAGCACTGTGGCCTCCGTCCAGTGTTGCCGCGGTGATGAGTGACCTCGCTTGACACCACACAGAGACCAGTGTTGCCAGATTGTGCGAGAGAAATAAGCAACCAGGTTTATTGAAAACCACTTGTTTTAGGAAACGAGCCCAAATGAGCAACGGGCACTGGCAGTTTAGAAACAAGACCAAAAAATGTAACCCACAACAAATCCAGTGCAGCAATAGTTAATTGAGACAAGGAAGGCAGAAGGTTTAATCATATATATAACCCCCCCCTCTATCAGCAATTCATTCTGTTCCTTTAAATCAGCTGTCTCTCTCCATGTCAACTCCCCTCACTCTCATTGGCTGCCAGCTAAGTCACTCACGCCCACATTCAATCAGGTGTTCTTTTTAAGCAGTCACTCCTCTTCATGCGAGCTGACTCTGTGTCTCTGTTGTTCAGATGTCAGCGTTCAAAGGCCCTCCACCTCCCCGGCCTCCTCCTCTGTGGCATTAGTTCTCTAATGGGTGATTCTGTGATTATACATGTGATTCATGGATTGTACTATATGTGGCTTCTAGTTCTGTTATGGGCAACTGTGATTATGATTGTGTTTCATGGATTGTATTATGATCATGTGATATCTTCAGTATCTATGTGATATATGGAATGCATTGAAAGTTATGCTGTTTATGTAATGTCTTTGTTATGCTCTGCGCTGGGGGTTTGTTGTTGATATCAGAGCTGTGTCTCGGTGCACAGATAATCTGAGATATCAAATGTGATATGATATCAGATGATTATGATATCACATGAGCAGAGCCACACCGCCATACTAAATGCAATACATGGTTAATGGTCATTCTGAGCTGAAGTGTTTCAATGAACCAATGTTCACAAGCTATACTTCATAGAAAAACAAGCCCAAAGTCGCTTATAATAAGCAAACATGGCAACACCGGCAAAGACCGACCGCACCAGCAGTGTGTGTAGTGTAACGCTCGCTGTCACAGCAGTGTGTCGAACGTCTTGACACATGGCCTCTCACACGAGAACCACACATATAGTAACTGAACAATGGAGTCAATGAACGGCTAGGTAAAGACCACTTCAGGCCTATGAATGTCTCAGTAACCTATAAGCCAGCACGATTTATGATGTGCCCATTTATATTACAACGCCATTTCATATCCATTATGCGGGAAACGGACAGGCAGCTGTAATTGTTCTCCCCCCGCGAGACAAAGTGCTCAGGTCGGCACGGCCGTATCTATAGTCCAACCTGTATGATGTACAGTATATCACTGCCGCTACGATACATCACACCAATCGATCCAAATCTAATCTCTATAGGCTACCTGTTTACCGGGAAAGTCCTGGGGATTAGGGATGTAACAATACATTTTAAATTAACCGGGGGAAAAGGAACCGGGGCACAGTGAAAGCAGCAGCAGCAGCACACCACTTTACATTCATCTACACACTTTAACCCACACACCATCTCTTTCCTAATTTAATGTTCTCTCCCCACAAAGGATCTTTAAACGTTGAAATGTCTGTCCACAATCTAAAGAAATATTCTATTTCGTAGAAGGACTGTGAAGCGAAGTTAAATTGCTCGTCGTCACCGGCTATAGCAAAATGACAGGCTTAAAATCAAATCCAGATAGGAGCTGTAATTGGACGACAGAACAATGGAATGGCCGCACACCAATTTCAAATTAAAATGAAACGGGCCCTGCTCTGCCCTGTGGGCACCTATTTATTTTAATTGCCTCGATCATCCATTCAGAAAGAGTGCCCGCGTGTAGACGACGACGATGCGCCTGAAGTAAAGTACAGAGGTTAGAAACGACGACAGTTTACAGCTTCCGTCGTTTGGATTGTGATTATCATCCAGTGATGACTTTCAGGGCCTGATTATTAAAGATTGATTATCATCCAGTGATGACTTTCAGGGCCTGATTATTAAAGAGCCAAAAGTGGCTGTCTGGTTTCTCAGTTTGGCGCCGGCGGTAAAAATCATCAACTGAAGTTTCCCAGCACTTTCCAACCACAATGCTTCAATCAATAACAGATGAAACAATCAACGTTTCATAGAAATTCAGATAAAACAATTTGTTTTGGAGCCACTGTGACCGCATACGCCAGTGGCGTGCACATATAGACACTAGGGGGTGCTAGAGCACCCCCTGCCCTTTTGGCAATTTTGCTCTTAAAAAAACGCTTCTACTATATTATTTAGGCCCCCACAATCTAAAGCTATGTTTCTATGTCAGTGGTTCTTCGATTAAAAAGAAAATAGCAGACCTACAAGCTCGTAGCGCGCCACTCGGTGGCGCGCTATGAGCTTGTAGATCTGCTATTTTTCAATAGCTAAAGCACCAAAATGGGTTCCCGCACCAAAATGCGCTGCACAAGGTGCCCTTTTTTTCACTTGAGCACCTGCCCCTCTAAATGTCTGTGCACGCCACTGGCATACGCTAGTGAAACGTTTACACAACTGCAGCTTTCAAAAAGCCAGGTGAAAAATAGATCTGTCTGGTCGAGTGTATGGTCGCTCCGGCTGACAGCTTGTTCAATGGACTGGACATTAGACCTTGGCAGACGCATTTGAAAACGCGCTCTGAGGGATGTGAGCTGAATTCTTGAGTGCTCTCACCTCACAAGTTAAATAAACGAAGGCTTGTTTCTCTTAATGGAATTCATCTTATCAAAAGCCCATCATATAAAGCTCTCTGCTCCACATCGTCTTAACTCTATCATCGCCATGACGTCTCACTTCGGTCCCACTTCACTGCCACTCACTCTCAAAACGCATGTTTGGTTAAGAAGACCCGTGGGGATATTGGGACTGGCACGCACCAGCGCATTCCATCCAGACCCATCTGGTGTGTTCAGTTTGATTCAGGCATTAACAATTGGCAGCCACTCGTGTTTGCCTGAACACAATAATTAGATTACAACTCTGTGAACTTCAAATGAGAACGTCTGTCAGGCAACAGAATACTTGCCCCCAGAAAACGATACCATAGTACACACATGGCCATGTTCATTAAAATATAAGCTATTGTTTTATTCAGTGTAATGTATATTTGTGGACACATCAACTGTCTCTCTCTCTCTCTCTGTGCTCCCGCCGTTGGTCCAATTGTAACGTCAAGACTTTGATATGAGCTTCATATGCCTGGCTCAGATGGCGATACTCCCTCAGCACCGTGAATACATGAATATATAAACAAGCACAGCAGCTGAGGCCAATGAATCTCTCCCTCTCACCACCATCCATCCTGAAGTTCTCTCCTCTCCCGCTCAATTCTCCGTCTTTTGTGCCGTCTTTTGCTTTCATGAATTAATGAATAACTTCTGAATCGAAGATGTGTCAGTATCCGTCTCGCGGTGCCCTTTTTTTTTTTTCTCTCTTTTGGCCTTTACTCATAAATTAGTCATCTCAAAGTGTTAAGGGAAAAGAAATCTGCTGCATTATCTGTGTTTGCCCCCCCCCCCTCCCCCCTCCTGCCTCAGTCCCCCTGCGAGCCTGTCTCGCTTACAACACAGATTTTTTTTTTTACGTTTTAAAATTCTACACAAGGAAGTATTAAGATTTCTTCTTTAGACCCAACTATTCTGTTCCCATGAGACTTCCCTTCTTCCACTCTCTGTTCTTAACCGTTTTGTTTTCTTGGAATTCTCTCACTCTCCATCTCCCGAATTCTCCATTCTTCCATTCGGCGTTAATCATCAGCAGCAACAATTGAGCCTTGGCGATGGTCCAATCGACCGTAAACATGACAAGCCATGGTCCAATCGACCGTAAACATGACAAGCCATGGTCCAATCGACCGTAAACATGACAAGCCATGATCCAATCGACTGTAAACATGACAAGCCATGGTCCAATCGACTGTAAACATGACAAGCCATGGTCCAATCGACTGTAAACATGACAAGCCATGGTCCAATCGACTGTAAACATGACAAGCCATGGTCCAATCGACTGTAAACATGACAAGCCATGGTCCAATCGACTGTAAACATGACAAGCCATGGTCCAATCGACCGTAAACATGACAAGCCATGGTCCAATCGACTGTAAACATGACAAGCCATGGTCCAAT
>NC_139702.1:31606092-31621092 GCF_964188405.1 Protomyctophum parallelum | reverse complement strand
CGCAGTGGCAGAATACCTGAGCACCGTGACCGACCCAAAACAAAGAAAAATCGTAACTAGGTACAGACTCATTGAGCACAGTCTTGCGATCGAGAAAGGCCGTCATAGGCAGACCTGTATCTCGAGAGAAGACAGACTATGCACCCACTGCACACAAAATGAAGTGGAAACCGAGCTACACTTCCTAACCATCTGCCCATTGTACCAAGACATCAGAGACACATACTTCCCACAGATTATAACCACACACGGAGATTTTTAAAACATGACCGATGACAAAAAACTCCCATATCTTCTGGGCGAAGTACAACAATGTGCAAACACAGCAGCAAGATTTGTGAGTTGATGTGATAGGAGAAGGATATCAAACGAAACACAACCACCCTAAAGACTAATCATTGTGTATATTCCTGCACTATACCTGCATCCTGTGATCTTGGTACATAGAAATTGATCTATTTGAAGATTCTGACTTTCAAATCAGTATGTATTGTATTTGTATTGTGCTTTCGGCTATAATAATAAAGCCCTTTTAATTTAATTGAAATTGAGTATATTGATGTTACAACAGACATGGCACACACACACACACACACACACACACACACACACACACACACACACACACACACACACACACACACACACACACACCCTCACACACGTTTTTGTTTGTTGTTATGTCTTTGTCTCCTGCCCCCCTTCCCCAAAAGGAACAGGGTCAGGGCAAAATACAAATGGTATTTTGTTTTTGTCTGTTTTGTTTTGTTACTCCCCAATGTCCCCATGTCCCCATTCCCCAAAAGGACCACAACGGAAACATGCCTAACGGCTTTCTTGTGTCTGTATGTCCGTGCACAGACGCACGCACACACGTGCAGGCGCGCACATGTAATTGTCATCACCAGTTTGTCAGGTTAAGCTGTGCTACACATGGTGTAACTTGGAAAATTAGTTTTGGGGTAAGTTCTACTAAGCTTTTTTATATGCTATACACGCGTGTGTACACACACACACACGCGTGTGTACACACACACACACACACACACACACACACACACACACACACACACACACACACACACACACACACACACACACACACACACACACACACAGAGTGTTGCGAGGCGTAGGATGAGAGCATGTTGGAGCTAATGTGAGGAGACAAGCAGCATGGAGAGAGGATTAGTGGATGATGAATAGGCGCTACAGGGACGGTGTCGAACAGAGAGGGGGGGCAGCCATGCCCATGACACCCATATACACTGTACTGTATGTACCACGCACATACATTGTGTGTTTGTGTGTGTGTATATACGGTATATACAGAGAGGGCCTCCACCACTATGGGTGGAGGCCCCCCAAACCTTGCTCAATTGCTGTTTCACCTTGGAAGAAGAAAAGAAAAACGGGAGAAAAAGAGAACAGAGCTCTGTTCGTTGTCGGCCATTAATCATTTCACAAATATGAAGCTTCGCCGTATATCCGCCGTTCAACGATTACACCATTCACACGGGAGCGGCAGTTATGTCATTACATATTACGCCGTTGGACTCCGGCAGAAACCACTTATCATCATAATTCAACCTTTTTACACAAATGAATGCCCAATGTAGTCCTCATATGGTTATGGCTGTGTTAGAACGACAGTCTGAGGTCCGTCGTCCGCCCTACTTCCGTGCACCCTGCTCGTCCTCAGCCTGAGCTGAGGGCCTCACCCTGAGGGCGAGAAGCGACCTCGCCCTCAGGGTGTCTTACTGGTATACTAGAACTATAGAGGGTATGCGGAAGTTCATATAACCGGAAGTTATGCAGGAACACCTACTGAGTGGCCAATCCACCTCCATTTTACCAATCCATACATCCAAACAGAATTAAAACAACATTAAAGCATTAAACAACGTTAAACTCACTACTTTTCCACTTGATTTGCCACTCGATTTGCAATTAACAATTTAGGCATTTAGCAGACGCTCTTAATCCAGAGTGACTTACGAGCAAAACATGGCAATACATCAAATACATAAACATAGTCATCATGAATCATACCATATGTAAGCTAGGAACCTAACAGTGGAATATCTATATAATGAAATGTGTATACACCAGGGGTCCTCAACTAGAAATGCTGCAGGTCCACAAATATTTTTTGAATAAGGCCATGGTCCAGTCTCATGCGCGCGCAAATACAATTGCGGGTCCCGGGACACGTGGGCCCCACAGGGTGGGGCTGCCCCCCTCGCCCCCCACCCCTAGAAACAGCTATGCCTGTTTAGTACAGTCAAACCAAGCTTATACAAATCGGGTTCCATCCAACCAACCAATACTGTGGTGCAGACTATGAAAATATATTTTTTCACTCCAAAAATCCAATTTTGTTCACACATCCAACTGAATGTGTGAACATGTCACTGCGACCTCAGCTATTAGCTAGTAAGTAGTGAGCCAGACAGCGCAACATTGTCATCATGACATTCCGGCCCATAATACACAGGCACACACAATCACTCGGTCCACATTCAGAGCGTTAAAGGAGAATTCCATACTAAAAGGCTTTCTTACCTTTCTTTGTAGTCGTTACGTCCCCACCAAAGAGGTCCAGGTGTTATTTTGTACAAAAGCTCCTTATTGGCTATTTCCCCTACCATAAGCCCTAAATGAATTGCATTGAATTGAATGGGAATTGAATGGGGCTATGGGGTGTTGTGCTAATTCGCTTATTTCCATTGCTCAAAATTATAATTTCTTTGTATATATCCTCTCTTCATAATGTAAATAATAACCCAAGCGGCACACTTTACTACTTCTTTCGATGGAAATAAGCGAACTAGCATAACACCCCATAGCCCCATTCAATTCACATTCAATGCAATGCAATTCATTGAGGGCTTATGGTAGGGAAAATAGCCAATAAGGAGTTTTTGCACAAAAAACACCTGGACCTCTTTGGTGGGGACGTAACGACTACAAAGAAAGGTAAGAAAGCATTCTAGCATGGAATTCTCCTTTAAGTGCATTGCTCGGCATTGAGCGGAGAATTCAACTTGCGGTCACGCGGTGACTCTTTATTCTATAATTTCTCCAGGGTCTGCAGAGAGGTGCGCCGCGGTCCGGTCATGGACCGCGGTCCGCCTGTTGAGGACCACTGGTATACACTATAGAGTGCTATATATATCTACATAAAATGCTATCTATATTGCATAAGTTGAGCCTTTGCATACGCCTGTAAGGTCGTCGAGGCTTTGCCACGCACTTTATGCATGTGCATAGCGCATACCCTCTATACTAGTTGGGGCCGGTCCACGGCCCTTACAGTTACTGTACAGTACGTCGTATACAGACGCGGAAAATAGAAAAACCATTCTAGCAAATCTGCAGTATGGCCGGCATTGGCGGGAGACAGAGAGGCAGAGGTGAGCTTCCCTATACCTTCCAAAACATAAACAGTATGATAAATGGTGCGTGGCCAAGGCTGAGCAGAACACCAAGGACACTGTCCACCTCGGCCACAGTCTGTACATACAGTACTGCTGTACTACAGTAAGCCATGCTTATACAGTACACTGCATATCAAAAGCCATTCCGACCATTAGACTGATGAACAAGCGCAGAGCCCCGTTTCACACATATTTAATGTACTTGCTAAATAGTTACTGTATATCGATTTCAAATCATTGAATGGCATCGTATGCTATCGCCATGATGAATCAAGTCCATGTATCGCATCGTCAACCATGTATTTGTGATACGTAATCTTTACGCCCCTACTACTTTGTGTAAAATATGCATTATACTCCACTGCTGCTATGATGTCATTCTATATCTATAGTGCTACATATATCCGCTCTGTTGTCTGTAAGTGCACAAGATATTGTGATAGGGCTAGAGGCTAGAAGAGATGATGTCATATGGTAGTGGAGGCTATAGAAGGGATGATGTCATATGGTAGTGGAGGCTAGAAAGGATGATGTCATATGGTAGTGGAGGCTAGAAGACATGATGTCATATGGTAGAGGAGGCTATAGAAGGGGTGATGTCATATGGTAGAGGAGGCTATAGAAGGGGTGATGTCATATGGTAGTGGAGGCTAGAAGGGATGATGTCATATGGTAGTGGAGGCTAGAAGGGATGATGTCATATGGTAGAGGAGGCTATAGAAGGGGTGATGTCATATGGTAGAGGAGGCTATAGAAGGGGTGATGTCATATGGTAGTGGAGGCTAGAAGACATGATGTCATATGGTAGAGGAGGCTATAGAAGGGGTGATGTCATATGGTAGAGGAGGCTATAGAAGGGGTGATGTCATATGGTAGAGGAGGCTATAGAAGGGATGATGTCATATGGTAGAGGAGGCTATAGAAGGGGTGATGTCATATGGTAGAGGAGGCTATAGAAGGGGTGATGTCATATGGTAGAGGAGGCTATAGAAGGGGTGATGTCATATGGTAGAGGAGGCTATAGAAGGGGTGATGTCATATGGTAGAGGAGGCTATAGAAGGGGTGGTGTCATATGGTAGAGGAGGCTATAGAAGGGGTGATGTCATATGGTAGAGGAGGCTGTAGAAGGGGTGATGTCATTGGTAGAGGAGGCTAGAAGGGATGATGTCATATGGTAGAGGAGGCTATAGAAGGGGTGATGTCATTGGTAGAGGAGGCTATAGAAGGGGTGATGTCATATGGTAGAGGAGGCTATAGAAGGGGTGATGTCATATGGTAGAGGAGGCTGGAAGGGATGATGTCATATGGTAGAGGAGGCTATAGAAGGGGTGATGTCATATGGTAGAGGAGGCTATAGAAGGGGTGATGTCATATGGTAGTGGAGGCTAGAAGGGGTGATGTCATATGGTAGTAGAGGCTAGGAGGGATGATGTCATGTGGTGTTTATAAACGTTCTGACCTGTAATAATGCCATTCTTGTCTTTAGGCTCCGTCCAGCTGACTCTGAGTGACGTGTCCAGGATCTCAGTGAAACTCAGGTGGCTCACAGGACCGGGAGCTGAAAAACACGCACGCACAGACGCGCACACACACACACACACACACACACACACACACACACACACACACACGCGCGAGCGCAGCAGTTAAACTTTACGACTGTAAACACGTTCAGTGTTTTTCCACAGTCCATACATTTTGTCATGCAGGTGGACAGTACAGTACATGTGATATGTTGGATCTGTGCACAAGGGAAATTATTCTCCAACAGGCACGCACACACACACACACACACACACACACGTCGCACGCACGCACAATTATTTGTATAGAATTGAGTCTACAGGCTGAACCTTCACATACCACTCCCTAATCACATCTGCATTGACAAGACACACCCGCGCTCGCGCGCACACACACACACACACACACACACACACACACACACACACACACGCCTGTCATTTCTCATTGCATTCATGCCTCCTTTACTCTTCTCCCTAGAGCGATTAAGCCATTCATCTGAGACATTCAATAAAAGACGTGTGCATGTACACACACACACACACACACACACACACACACACACACACACACACACACACACACACACACACACACACACACACACACACGCATGCACACGCATGCACACACAGACAGATATTGATTGGGTGAGTGTGGCAGGGTTAATGGTGGGTGTAATTCTTGCTTGATGATAGCTTTGCGCATGTCTCTCTCTGTGTGTGTGTGTGTGTGTGTGTGTGTGTGTGTGTGTGTGTGTGTGTGTGTACATGTGCGAGCATGCGCATGCCTTCTAACACCTCTATTCCACAGGATAATTACGAGTTGGTAATGATTGCTTGTCTGCCTTAGGCTGTTGTGTTCATTTGATGGTACGAGGACAAGTGTGTACACACATGTCTGGTGCAGAACCCATTATGTTTGTCCACGGAACAGTAGCCTATAAATATGTCTGTAAACACGTAAATCACTGTCCTTCGGCTTTTATATATATATATATATATATATATATATAGAGAGAGAGAGAGAGAGAGAGAGAGAGAGAGAGAGAGAGAGAGAGAGAGAGAGAGAGAGAGAGAGAGAGAGAGAGAGAGAGAGAGAGAGAGAGAGAGAGAGAGAGATAGAGATAGAGATAGAGATAGAGATAGAGATAGAGAGAGAGAGAGAGAGAGAGAATCGACTGTAAGAAGAAAAATAGAGAGAGCTATAAAAGTGGAAATTAGTTTCTTTATTGGTACAGAGAAACTGTGGTAGAAAAAGTTTAAAAAAAAATACTTAACGGATCAATTCCACAATGTAGAAATAATAAATAAAATAAAACGTATTTGTATCAAAATATACTTAAAGTACCAAAAGTAGGCCTACTCATTATGCAAAATGCCCCATTTCGTACAGGTATACGTTTCCTGTACGAAAGTGAGCTGTTTTGTAATGTTTTGTAATAAAATAATCTACACAGTAAATAGTATTGACATTTTCAAGTATGAAAGAAACTTAAAGATGGAGTGCCACAATTTTCCAGTTTTCCATGTGTCTATGAGGTGACAGTACTTGATCATTAGACACCCTGAAGTCGTTTTTATGTGCAATGGTGTATTAACTTTGTATTTAGGGTTTCTTATGGAGGCCGAACCCTTGACAGTCAAACGGGCCAATGAAATAAACAGTAATATAGTGACATCACACTATTAGCCCCTCCCCTAACACCTCCCCCTTTATCATACAACTACAGCTGTGGGTGTGGCTTCAGTTCAGGTGGATCACCACCCATCACCACCCACCAGGCAAACCAGGCATACTTAATGAACTGGTGGGCGTGTCCACATAAAAGCATGATTTAAAAAAATACTGTACACTTTTTGGAAAAAGTTCTTCCTCCTTATATTATAATAATACCTGATGATCATGTTTTAGGGTGGAAAAAAATCGTGGCACTCCATCTTTAAAACTAACTAAAACAGAAGGGAGGAATATGAGTTTGGCGTGTAGGAGTCGGTGGGACTGCATGGCAGTGAGGGCTGGATACGCCACGTGAAAAGACGTCCGTTGCGATGTGAGAACGCGAACAACGACAGCCTCGTTGCCATGGAAACGGGATCCATGGCACTATGTAACTTTGGTCAACTGTCGGCAGTGGTGCGCTAAGACACAACTTATAAATAGCCGATCTACAAGCTCTTACAACGTTGTGAGCTTGTACATCGGCTATACACTGTGCTTCCCTGCAGCGCATTGCGGGTGGTTGCGTATATATCAATTGAATTGATTAATTAATGCAGCCGGATAACGTACATAACATTGCACACTCGGATTGGGGTGACAAAAAAGCTCATCCGCAGGTCTCTACTACTATACTATACATCTGTCAATAAAGCCCCAAAAAGTATTTAAAAAATAACAGAGAGATGTGTTTGTGTGAGCGGTGACCACCACGATGTGATGTCATGTTGTCGTTTTCGGTGGTCACTTTATCACCTAAAACTGGAGTATGACTATAGGACTTAATGAAATCAATCAGCGTGCCGGGGTGCCATTGCCTTTCAGAGCACGGTCTCCTCTGCTGTTGGTGTGTGAATGTGTCTGTGAATGTAAAGCGCTTCGGATGAATACGGAGAGAGACGGAGAGATATGGAGCTGATTGATGCACTGACACATCACAGATCACAGGATAACGCAGTCAATTCACCATTCATCAGCCTTCTGATTGGTCCCTGACTGACTAACCAACCAACCAGCAGGCCTTTGTTTTCCGCCCTGGTTCCGCCTTGTTGTTTATGTTGAATTTGGCCATATACATCATTTTTGGAAAATACTAAAAACAAACCCGGTCACCATGCTGTTCCTTTTTTTACTGACACCAAGTTTTAAATAAGAATTGAATGCACATAATATCAATACGAAGCAACTGAAAAACACCTTATTTCAATGGTAGTGGATGGAGAGAAACGAAACAGCAATCAATGGGTGCGAAGAGGGGCACAGCCATGGGCGGGACTTGACGAAGGGTGAATTGTTCTCTGTGGTGTATTCCTATGTTAATCGCCCATCACCAGTGTGTGTGTGTGTGTGTGTGTGTGTGTGTGTGTGTGTGTGTGTGTGTGTGCTTGTGTGTGCGTGCGTGCGTGTACGTACTGTCCTCGTGAGTCTGCAGCAGGGCGGGGGTGCTCTGGGGGCCGTCGCCAGGTGTGGTGAAGCAGAGGGCGGAGCCAAAGTACCAGGTGAACTTCCTCAGTCCACTGACCATCCCCGTGTGGCGAGCGCCAGGGTAGTCCGGGGTGATGGTCACTACGGTGACGTCCTCGGGAAACCGCTCCGGCCACAGCCGCAACTGACCAGGGGGGGGAGATCAGAGAGAGGTGCTGAGGTGAGGCGTAATCCTCTACGCCGCCGTCGACATTAAAGGCTCATACATAGTCTGGATTTACGGTGGTGGGGTGACCACCGAACTACAACATGACGTCACGAGCCGTGGTGAAGAGCAAACCACCGCCACCGCTCCAGCCCTTCTCTCTGTTTTTACTCACCACCGCTCAACGTTATTTCAGCTCCGGTGGTCAGCTCACCACCGGAGCGGTGGTCACCTCACCACCGAAAATCCAGACTATGGCCTTCAGAAGAGGCTGTTTGTGGCGCTCACTCACAGCGGCGGCATGCTACCCACATGCTACTCAAAACAAAACAAACGCCTCGCGGTGCCTCAGGCAGCTTCAGTATACGTTGTGCAAGTTCATTATGTTGATTCAATAAGGCCGGCCGTGGGCTATTAACCAGAAAGTCATTATTTTGGACAGCCTTTTCTCAAACTGAAGGATTTGCGCTATAGGCTGGTATACGTATAGGCATTTTGATAAATCTTTTCAAAATAGGCCGCCACCCATTGTCATAAATGTTTCATATCGCCAAGAAGATAAATCACATTACAGCATTGTCAAAACAATATGCCCACTTTCTCCAACTATATTCTGCATTTCAGTATAGGCTATGCAATTATGTATGCAACTAGTTGAAGAGAAGTCCAGCAAACAAATAGTCATACTACTTAACATAACATTATCATATCATAAATGCAAGCCAGTGGCTCGTTATTTGTTCAAAGAAAACAAAGAAAGTATTCAGAGAAAAGGCAAATATTCAGGAGACTATACAGGTGAAAATTGAAAAACAGAAATAGAAAAACAAACACAGAAAACCCCCCCTAATGAAAGATCCATCTGTCTCTGGCATGGTCTTTTATGTTTATATTCAGCTCCACGTCAGTTCACTTTGCATTATTGCTTTAGCCCCCCAAAACAACTCATTGTAAACCATGCACTCACATATTCATAGAGATAAGCCACAGGCAACGCTGTGAAGTCGTTTCCATACTGTTCAATCTCACCCTGATGATAACGGGGCAGAATGTGAACTTTTCATGAGAGTTCAGAAGGCTTTAATGAACAGTGCATGTTGACACGTCTTCTCTGACATTTGGGAGATAATATCCTACTCAAGTAGAGGTACTGTTAATTTACTTATATATATCACACACACACACACGCACGCACGCACGCACGCACGCACGCACGCACGCACGCACGCACGCACGCACGCACGCACGCACGCACGCACGCACGCACGCACGCACGCTATACCTGCTTACTTTGTGATAGTGGGTTGATCTCACCTCTAATCATTGTAATGCTAGTCACTTGGTTCTTCAGTGGGTTATGTTACTTCATGTACATTTAAGTACAGTATCTTAACATTTACAGCACATATATGGCACTGTATTGTACGTTTACAGCTTTGGTATAGAAATATAGACAAAGCTTCATTTACCACTATGGGGAAAGGCCAAATCGAAGCTCTCTGGTAATTAAATAAACAGATTTGTTGACATTTGTATGTTAATAGCGATGTTTATGTATGAATAAATACAAAATGGTGTGAAGAGGACACACATTTCCCATGGCTGCGTGGAGACATGTGAAACCCAGCCAGGCCTGTGTATCTTCAACAAACATGAATAATGGTAATGGGGAAGTCGAATTAAATAACGATGCGATGGGTATCAGCGTTTTGGTCACACTCAGAAGTCTACATGTTGAAAGACATTTGCATGGGAACCGCTTGCATTTAAAGTGTCGAGGCTTTTAGTAGCTCTGCCATGGGAACCAGATGAATCCATGGGCTCATCTTTGATCTGCTTTGGCAGATACGTCTGGCCCCACTCCCACTCAGACAGACGTCCAGTCAACCGAGCCGGGCTTCAGTGGGGCCAATCAGACACGTTGATCTATAATACCGGGCGGGTTTGGACACGATGACTGACATACTGTATGTCCAGGTCCATCGAAGCTCAACGGACCAGGCTCACAGAACTCAGGTAAACCGTCAAACTATAGAATGCACTGACTATTCTGTCTGGTAACTATAGCTATAGCGATGAGATGATGATCCAACATGAATCTAGAGTTACTGCATTGCCGAATTCCTGTCACAATGTCTTCAGAAGCACAATACAATGTGTAAAATGTGTTTGTGAATTGGTCATCTTGGTGATGCCAGGCTAGTACATAGCTGGCTTCAAGCATGACGATAAAAAAAAAGAATGGGGAACTGAACCAGTATAACCAATTTTGACCTGACAGTTTTCTGAAAAAGCTATGTTTCTATGTCAGTCTTTCTTACATTTTTCAGAAATAGCAGACCTACAAGCTACAAGCTCCGCTACGGCACTACTCCACTTTTGATATTTCCACTCCAATGTTACAGTATGTCCATGTGCATAATGTCAGCATCTTTGAAGTTTGTCGGCTATTCAAATGTCACAACTGTAACGCCTCGTTACCGAACTGGGAAAAGTAACTATAGGTACGGTAGGTCGTTATACCACAAAAAAGTAGTTAGTCAGCGTCAAAGCGGAAGAGTTCCTCAGCGCATGCAGGCCTTGTCTGTGTGCTTTCCTCCCTGCATTGAGGAGGATAATACCGAGCTAATTCACTGTATTGTGTGTAATCACTGATCTGTGGGGGGATGAGATGAGATGAGGCTTTGCTTCATATCATCGCTTAATTAATATTATTATCTACTGGCCTCTACCCAGCACAACACACGCATTCACGCGCGCATGCGTGCACACACACAGGCACACACACACGAACATCTGTTAACATGGAAGAGTATGAGTGCACTGGATGGATTTATTTATTCTTGCGACTTGTTTACAGGTGCAGAAGAGTAACACTTTCATTCATGAGCCTGATTGTTGTCTGGGTTAAGTAGCTATTTAGCAATCTACTCAGTGGAGGATTGCACCACCCACCCACGCCGTCAGGCCTCGGTGCTAGCTCAGCCACTAGTTATATTTCTTAAGTGAACTTACATGATGTAGAATAGACATTCGTAGCACCTTGATATAACAATGCTTTGAATGGGCCCCGCTGCCACGGCTTGCAAAGTGAGACCAAGTAAAGGTCTCTGTCGTAGAACTGTTGTAACGCTGTGTGATCGTGATCATCTGACATGCAGGCCGGGTCCCTGGAGTCACAGGTATAGTTCCGCGCCTGGATCTACTACCAGTGGCTCTGAGGCTATATGAAGCCACATCTGAAACAGTCTGTGTTTGGCATGGCTATAAGATCTAAGTCATCTTACTATAAAGGCAGAGTTTCTATAGAGGCTTTTTTCCCCCCCGGTTGAAAATGCCAGGGCGCCCGGGAGGAGCGCCGCTTCAAGTCTTACATCCATATAGTCTGAAAGGACAATCTTAAATCTTCACACAAAAGATATAACATAGCTGAATGAGAGCAGGACCAATTCATAACATCCTCTAAATATATCAATTTAGATATATTACTGTATATTGAACCATCTTTGAAAGGACCACACTGGAAATAAGCCTTCTGTCTTTTCAATGATTATCCTTTCGACTATTATTGTATACACGTGTATAACACATCCCCGTTTTTAACGAATTCCATTATATAATTGTCACATAAAAAAAAGGCTTTTAAACGTTTTTCACCAGAAGATTGCTTTGGCCTTTCCTTTGTTGCACGCAAATCAATAAAGCTTTGACTAGGAGCTCTGTAAGCTTTCAAAGTGCCTCCAGTGGATGTGCTAGTTCTATCTTATTTTATGAGATCTTTGATAAACCTGACACAAAGACTGTCATATTATGAAGTCCCCGATGCAGGATCAAAGTTCTCACTTTGAGAACAAATGTGCTACAATACAGTGTAGCTGTTACTAAAATACTAAATGATACGGATGCTTTTCCGGATTGAACTGGTGGTATCCAGTGATGGCAAAAAAGGTAGCCTACTCACATTTTGTACTTAAGTAAAAGTATCAATACTGCATAGCATAAATACTCACACTTAGGTAAAAGTCCGGAATTCAAGTACCAAAAGTTTTTTTTCAAATGCATAAATTGTAGACAAATCTTTCATTTTCAAAAGGCCGGGCGGTGGTTAGTGGTTACTGAATGTTTTGTAATAATAATCAAAATCTAATAAGTAACTATAGTAACTAAAGTTTTCAAATAAGTGTATTGGAGTAAAAGTACAATAAATTGCCTCTGAGATGTTTTGGAGCGGAAGTCAAAGTTACTTGGGAATACTCCAGTAAAGTAAAAAATAAGTACCTCAAACTTGTACTTCAGTACAGTACTTGAGTAAATGTACTTCATTACTTTACACCACTGGTTAACCGCCTTAGATAATAGAGGCATTGTTGTGCCTTCCTCAGCACCTGGTCGGTGTGTACAGTACGTACAGTACATGACATTATACATCCTCGACCGTGTAAAACCAGGTAAACCTACCTTGTATCCCTGGTTGATGCCGTTGATGAACTGCTGTGGGGGAGGGTTCCATGTATACCGGATGGTGGTGGAGTTGATCGCTACGACCTCCACCTCCTGAGGGGGCGCTGTTGGAACTACACACACACACACACACACACACACACACACACACACACACACACACACACACACACACACACACACACACACACACACACTATTTAGACATTGGGCCCTAATTAAACCATCTATGGCACAAGTTATGAACCGCATTCGGGCATATCCAACTCCACTCATGTGGATTAAAATGTTTAGTCTTTTTTTTGTTGTCCTCCTACTACCTAGAAGAGTCAGGTGCAACTGGCCTCCACAGATCGTGTGTGTGTGTGACTGTGTGACTGTGTGTGTGCGTGTGCGTGCGTGTGCGAGTGTGTGCACGTGCGCATGACTGTGTGACTGTGCGTGCGTACGTGCGTGCGCATTCTATGGTGATTATAGTCTAAAGGGGTTTATGCTAATGCTGGCGAGGCAATGAGCAATAACGCACTGCGGCATTATGGGAATGCCCTTTACATCTTCCACTGGAGTCAAAGAGGGCACGCACAAATGTCTTGTTGAAATGTGCTACAGTGTGCACATGAACGTGCTTTGCCTTGTACAGTACAGATATGTACGACAGAGAGAAAGACAAACCTCTGTAGCATACGTACGTCTAGACATACTGATATCAATATTCAAGGTTTTCATATTGATATTAATGTCTAGACGTACCGTATGTGCATCAAATATTGATATCAGTAAATGTAGACGTATGTACGCTACACAGACAGACAGACAGACAGACAGACAGACAGACAGACAGACAGACAGACAGACAGACAGACAGACAATCTAAGTGATGTTAAAGATGTTCCGCCACCTGCTGTGCAGACTACTTCTGAGACCTGACGCTGCCCCCTGCACTGCTCTGTGTGTGTGTGTGTGTGTGTGTGTGTGTGTGTGTGTGTGTGTGTGTGTGTGTGTGTGCGTGTGCGAGGGGGTGGGGTCAGAGGATGGGAGATCAGGAATCGTATCCCTGAGACTAACACAGAGTTTATCCTTATTCTCACAGGGTAGAGGAGAGGAGAGGAGAGGAGAGGAGAGGAGAGGAGAGGAGAGGAGAGGAGAGGAGAGGAGAGGAGAGGAGAGGAGAGGAGAGGAGAGGAGAGGAGAGGAGAGGAGAGGAGAGGAGAGGAGAGAAGAGA
The DNA here is from genome assembly GCF_964188405.1 of Protomyctophum parallelum. Taxonomy (NCBI): domain Eukaryota; kingdom Metazoa; phylum Chordata; class Actinopteri; order Myctophiformes; family Myctophidae; genus Protomyctophum; species Protomyctophum parallelum. The sequence continues at coordinate 31,607,094 of NC_139702.1, read as the reverse complement.
AGAGAAGAGAAGAGAAGAGAAGAGAAGAGAAGAGAAGAGAAGAGAAGAGAAGAGAAGAGAAGAGAAGAGAAGAGAAGAGAAGAGAAGAGAAGAGAAGAGAAGAGAAGAGAAGAGAAGAGAAGAGAAGAGAAGAGAAGAGAAGAGAAGAGAAGAGAATGTCAGATTCATGCAGCCTTTTTCTTTAAACCACATTGGAATAATTAACAAGCCTGACTCCCTTTTCCAAGTCCAAAACCTGTCACAAAGTCTTCTAATAACGACTGTGTGAGTTAATTGAGAGCGCGTGTGCGTGCGAGTGTGCATAGTACTGTATGTGTGCAGTTGAGACCATCTTTGATAATTATAATAATAATATCAAAGTAAAGGCCTGTTAAAAAAAAGCCGGCAATCCATTAAGTATACTTCTTAAGATATGATGTCAGAAGTGTCAGATGGTAGCTGCGCCTATTAGTGTTACAGTATGCTTTTGAATAAAAATAAAAATAATTGGATTGAGAATCGAGTTGAATCGAATCGTGACACCAAGAATCGGAATCGAATCGAATTGTGGGACACCCAAAGATTCACAGCCTATTGATCAACCTCTTGTACCCAATAAGCTAAACCTTGCAAGGAGGTCTCCATTGTCGGCAGGAGGGAGGTTCCATCTGCACCACCGCAGTCATTTATGCCAATCGATGTGTTGTCACTGTTACTTGAGGGTGGCATATATAATGATGCTCTCAGAATCCTGCTGAGGCTCCCGAGGCGGACACGTGCCAGTCGTCTGTTTGTAAACAGTGGTGTTCCTCCTACTCTCTGGATGCTGTTCTTATAGGAATCTAATGTACAGTTTTATGATGAGGTTGAATGACTCAAAAAACGAAATCATATAATGACTACTTTGGCCCCATGCCCAAGAAGAGCAGCATCAGGTACTCCTCCTGCTTCTGGAAACACTGGAGAGAGTGTCTGTATGTTGTTTTTTGTGTTTTTGTTGCTGTTTTTTGTTTTAAAGTGGTG
>NC_139702.1:31588592-31601092 GCF_964188405.1 Protomyctophum parallelum | reverse complement strand
GGTAAGGACTATGTATATTAATACAATAAACAAGCAAAAGGGCATTGCCTGACCATGGATCACACCAAAGGACCTGCAACATGACTGAGGAACACGTTCCACTTCAAATCATATTTATCCAACTGATTATTCATCTTAAAGGATAACCTCTCCAAAGTAGCCACAATACCAAGCTATCAATGGTATACTTATGATTGTACTGCAGCATTTTCTTGCAAAAGAAACTACAGTAGCCTACTAATTAGCCTACTTTTGTGCCCAACCTAACTTCCCAAGACCATCTGTAAACAATTCCCCGTTCCCCCCTATCAGTAATGTGATCTATTACAACACATTACCCACACTGAACATCATTTGCTGTTCATATATTCAGAACGGGTAAGGACTAGTATTTAAAAATAAGGAAGAACTTTATATTTGTGGACAATCAAAATATGTTTTTTTTATTTTAATGTGGTGTCATTAAAATTAATCTGGATATGGCAGACTCACTATCTAGAAAATAAAAACATGGCACTTCATTTAAAATAGGTTGCAGACCCCTGTTATATGCGCTTATTTTTATAGACCTATTTACTTGTTTCTATGAGACATGGCAACAGCCTTTTTTTGCGTCTTTTTTGTAAAATGTTACATGAAACGGCCATAATTCTTTCATTTCTCAACCTTAAAAATAAATAAAAACATCTCCATAATCCTTGGGAAGTTTGCTTTCATATGCTGTATCACACCCGATTCAAGTCTTCTTCAATAATGCTACGAGCGAAGACATATACCATCGGGGCCACAGGCACAGCATTAAGCAGCAGCATTCAACTCATTCCTTCATCATGACTTGAATGAAATAAAATATAATAAACGTTATTTTACTGGTGTTTTTCAATAGAAGCAAATTATTTTGAGGCATAAAGGTGACAGCATGCAGTGCAATAGGAATAATTAACCCAAATGTGACAAAGTCATGTCATGTCTTATATGGTGCCACACTGCCAGCCTGAAGAAATGTAATACCACGATCCCCAAAGTGCGCATTCCGTATGTGACATCAGCTGACTGGTAAAGAGAATAGTACGGACATGTTGATTGGGTACGTCTCAAACACGCCTTAAACACACCCATGACTAATTGAAGGTCGTTTTGCGCAATCCACGGGGTGTCGAAAGCGCTTCTTAACATGCCCAAAATTGCAATATGACATACAACACGCCCCCAGCTCATAAAACTGTAATATGATTAGTAATATTATTTGAAGTCCTTAATGGCACCCAGAGTCTCTGATATGCCTGTGGCCCTTTGATGTAGAGATCAAGCAGCACATTCACAGCTTACATGCCAAACAGTTTATTTACGAGAGAGACATCATCAGAATGAAAAGCAACGTTCTGACAGCAACGCTGCCTTCCCCAGGGTGCTCTTAATCCTATAGTCTGTTACCGTGGCTCGGCACCTCAACGGTACTGGTGTGCATTGCGGTGCTGTGAACTGTCATATTGATCAGTTTAGTACTAAATGGTGATTTGAGGATTCATCAATATTTTTGGGGGAAATCACTTCTTGACTTCCCACTTGGCCCTCATGTAATCATGACGATGATGTAAACCACATTTGAAGAACGATCGGTCGAGCCGATATGTCGATAGACACAGGCTGAAAGATGTAATATGATTAGTCAGCACGGGTTTTATTTTGAAGTCTATGAATACTGGAAAAAGCACAAAGAAGATGGTGAAACTATAACTGGAAACGATTCTATTTGGAAGAAATAGACGGGGGAAAACACAAAAGCAAAACAAGCAAAGCCGCCTAAAAAAACAAGTGCTCAAAAACCCATCATTTCTGCCAACTTGCTCGAGTGCCAAATCAACACAACATATCGATGAAACAAAAAGGACAAAGCAATTAGGTGCCTATAGCTAGGGAAAAGGAGGAATGTGCAAAAGATAAAGTTATACAGCACACACACACACACACACACACACACACACACACACACACACACACACACACACACACACACACACACACACACACACACACACACACACACACACACACACACACACACACACACACACCACTCTTCCACGTTACATCTTTGTTAACACCTGCTTAACCTTTCATTATCATCATATTTCTGTGTTCATCATTTCATCTCACATCCATCCTGTACACTGTAACAACCTCCCCCCCCCCTTCCCCTCTCCCTCTGCAGCAGACAGACGATAGACAGTGCATGGATGCATGCAGCATATAGTTAAATCATTATTAGCAGAGGATGAGTGAGGCTCGCCACTTCCTCTCCTCTCCTCTCCTCTCCTCTCCTCTCCTCTCCTCTCCTCTCCTCTCCTCTCCTCTCCTCTCCTCTCCTCTCCTCTCCTCTCCTCTCCTCTCCTCTCACCCTCTGGTTTTAGTGTGTAACAGCCTATATGGGTGCTTAATTCACAGGGACAGTAGTTTATCAGTTAATCAACATGTTACATGTGAAGAAGACTGAGGAGATCAGTGGGGCCACACTGCACTCATGTGAGAAAGAAAGAAAGAAAGAAAGAAAGAAAGAAAGAAAGAGAAACATGACTTGTCCCATGGCACAATATCTATCATGGCATTCTGCGGGCCAAACGCTGTTTTGGGGTTCTTGGCGTGAACATGTCTGACACCCACTGCTCTGTTTTGGGGTTCTTGGCGTGAACATGTCTGACACCCACTGCTCTGTTTTGGGGTTCTTGGCGTGAACATGTCTGACACCCACTGCTCTGTTTTGGGGTTCTTGGCGTGAACATGTCTGACACCCACTGCTCTGTTTTGGGGTTCTTGGCGTGAACATGTCTGACATCCACTGCTCTGTTTTGGGGTCCTTGACGTGAACATGTCTGACACCCACTGCTCTGTTTTGGGGTCCTTGGCGTGAACATGTCTGACACCCACTGCTCTGTTTTGGGGTTCTTGGCGTGAACATGTCTGACACCCACTGCTCTGTTTTGGGGTTCTTGGCGTGAACATGTCTGACACCCACTGCTCTGTTTTGGGGTTCTTGGCGTGAACATGTCTGACACCCACTGCTCTCGGCAAGACTCTCTCTAGCTTCCCCCTCGCTCCCTCTCTCTCTCCTTGAGCGATTCTCTATAAGCCGTTTAAACATTAGCCTTGGTGCTGTGTGTTTGTGTGAATACTTGCAAATGATACGTGTGTGTGTGTGTGTGTGTGTGTGTGTGTGTGTGTGTGTGTGTGTGTGTGTGTGTGTGCCTGCGTGCGTGCATGTGTGTGCGTGAGTGTGTGACAGCTGTGAGATGATGCGTTACACAGGGATATATAGCACAGGCCAGTGGTTTTACAGCTGTGCTTTACTCCCATTAGGCTAGGCACTGTCAGAGAGAACCAGGTGCTGCAGGCATGCACGCAGGCACGCACACACACACACACACACACACACACACACACAGTGTCTAATGGGCCTGGTGTGAATGAGACGACCATTAGCATGCGTACGTTTGCAAGTAGAGTATATATAATATTCCAACACACCACTACCATCGTCTTCCACTGTAATGGATGATGTGCATTAAAACACGCAGCAATGAGCACATGCTCATCTGGGAAGACCACACACGCACACACACACACACACAGACACGCACAAAAATAACAGAAACTATGCTGAGTTCAAACTGGTGAATTGCTTGAACCAGCTGAATCCAAGGGTATACTTTAGACTTTGGGTTCAGCACAAGAACATAAACACCTCCATGCAAACACACAAACAAGCACACACACACACACACACACACACCCAAAATATTCCTGAATATTATGTGTGACACACTTTTTGCAGTCCCCAGTTATTTAGGGAAATAGGCCACCGTTTCTCCGAGGCAGGTGTGTGCCTCAGAGAAACACGTGCGTGCGTGTGCGAGTGTGTGCGTGCGTGCATGCGTGTGTGTGTGTCACTGTGTCACCCTCTGTTGTTTCTTAACACCATCAGAAGTATAAGTCTGACTACAGTATAATGGCAATTTCATGTTTCTGACATTATACCAGATTGTCACGACTGCATGCCACGCCTTTCCCCCCTCCTTCCACTATGTCCTCTATAATTGTAGGAGTGGAGACAGGTGTGGAAGATAGGAGACGGAGGAGGCGACCAATTAGGACAGCCATAAAGCCGGGTTCAACGCTCCCATGCTCTGCCAGGTCACCTGCCTCTGTTGTGTTGTTCTGAATGCTTCCTTATATTCCTCCTGTGTTTTGCAGTGACCTTCTGAACCACCCTGGAACTCCTGGAAGGCTGCCTCATCTAGCCCCTCTGCCCTCCCTGCTCACCATCGCTACACTCGGCTCAACTCTCCTGAAGTATCTCTGAATACATTTCCATTTTAAGAAACTGCGATCCCAGAGGGAATACAAATACCACCTCATCAGGCTGAAGCTATATAGTGTTTTCCTCTCTATACTCGGCCAGACTCGCCTGATACTATTTAATTGGAAAAAAGGCAGCGCCGCCGTCTCACAAACGTTGGGGGCGGAGGATGTTATGTCACATCTCAAACTCGAAGAACTTAAATAATATACGATCCAGAGGCTCCACTCAGAAATATACCAGAGTTTGGCAACCGTTTCTAACATACTGTGCGGTAGTATTTTCTACTTAGTATTAGTCATTCACGTCTACTTCATTCACACAGGCTACTCCGTCTCGGAGCAGCATGGTGTTGCACTGAATGAGGTTGCGTTGCAAATCCATGACTCCTCCATTCTATTTGCCAAAATGTGCAGGTTGGAGTTCAATGCATACAGTATGTGGACTTTTTGCTTGACCGTGGGGTATATAGGACATGTCCCAACATTGACACAATTACTTGGTTTTTTTCTGAAATTCTACAGAACTGGAATAATTTCCGTTCTGTATCGTCACTTCTGACCACCTGCCTTAATTAATTCCCCTAGTAGTGTGTGTAACGCATATGTGCATCTGCAGCTGTCTGTGTGTATGCGTGTGTGTGCGCGTGCCTGCCTGCGCGTGTGTGTGCATGTACGTGTGCGCGCGCGCGCGTGCATGCGTCCACGTACGTGTAAACGTGGAGGGAGAGATTTTTTTCATGTGTCCATCTGTTCAGACCAGCTGACTAGTGATTCCATGTGTGTCTAAGTATCTGCCTCAGACTCAAACCGATTCTTTCCCCACTGTTTTTCAGCCTCAGGAATAGCCGAGTTTATCGGAGAGGAGAGGAGTGGAGAGCAGAGGAGAGGAGAGGAGAGGACAAAGGAGAAAAAGAAAGGAGAACAGCAGAGGAACAAAGGAAATCACAAACCACGAGAGACGATCAACATGAACAGAGAGATGAGTGACGCGGTCTGCTTCTGGACACGGTGTACTGTAAGTGTCTGTTTGTGAGTCCTTCACATTATGTGTGTGAGCATCAGGTACAGTCTGTACCCACACCGTTCATCTCTCTCTCCATGGCTCCTTCAGCACATCATAATTGCCTGCATTAGTGTGCGTACAGCCGTACAATCACCCACAATCATGTAATCCTGCCATAAACTGACACGGACATGCGGAACGCTTCATTTCCTCCTCTTCGCTTTTAGTTGACTGAGCTCACGATGGAGAGAAGGACTGCTAATTCAGGCACTCACAACCAACACCTACACACGCACAGCTACAGTACCACACACACGCACACACACACACACACGAATATAAATAGCTCATTTCGGAATTCTAAACAAATGAGCTCCACCCTGCAGTGTTCTCTCTGCTCGCCTTGTTAGACTTCATCTCCTTTCACACACACACACGCATGCACACACGCACGCACGCAAGCACGCACGCACACACACGCACACGCACACACGCGCACACGCGCCGATTCATTTGCGCAAACAAATCAAAGTGAGTGAACAGGTAGAAAGGTTACAATTCATCCACGGGTGGTTCCAGTGAGGTAATGTATTATCTTCCATTACACAGAGGCTGAACAGACAGTGAGAACAACCCGATTTCACACAAATCACAACACGCGTTCTGACAGGACATGAACCTGCTGCATCACCTCATAACCCGTGTCGGGCGGGAAACCCCTTTCGGTGTTACAGCATTATGTCATGCTTTAGCTATTGGAAAATAGCAGATCTACAAGCTCAGAGCTACAAGCTCGTAGCGCGCCACTCGGTGGCGCGCTACGAGCGGCGCGCTACGAGCTTGTAGGTCTGCTATTTTTGAAGAATCGAAGAACGACTGACATACTGTAGAGACATGGCTTTTTCAGAAAACTGTCAGGATGGAGAAGACATTTTCTGAATCTGATCTCAGGTCAGAATGGGATAAACATCACCGCTGGCAGGAACGACAAACTATCAAACTATCAGTGTGGCTGCACAACACACCGTAAACAAGACAGGATTTAGAACACCCCCCCCCCCCCCCTTTCCCCTCACTGTATTTGTTTTTTTTCCCTTTTTGCTTCCTATGATGAATTCCTGTTCTGTTCTTCAACTATATAGAAGTGTCTATTTGTACGTCACTAAATGTTTTGATGAATTGAACAATGTGGACCCTGTTGTAAACACGTGTAATGCTTAATTGGGTCGTCCACTCACAGTTAACATAGTCTTTGTATTGAGTTTGTGCTTGAAATGTACTGTAATTCTGCAAACTGTTAAATATTTCAATCAATCAATCAGAGAGAGAGAGAGAGAGAGAGAGAGAGAGAGAGAGAGAGAGATAGAGAGAGGATATGGGGTCTGTTCTTACCTCTGTGTCTCAGCACTGTACTGGCCCCTGCCCACTTGATTGACAGCACAGAGTCTGAACTGATAGGTCCTGGCGGGTGTGAGCCCGCCCACAGACACCTGGCTCACAGCGGGGTCCACCTCGGACATGTAGACCTTCCACGGAGAGTCTGGAACAACAACACACGTTTATTGATAAAAAAAATCAATGCACGACTATACTAGACAATATGCTAAATTCAATTGGGATCTTTGTGGATTTATCCAGAGCTTTTGATACAGTGGAAATACTTACTGGCGACGTGATTAAATGGCTCAGTGACTATATTTGTTGTTTCCATTAAAGTTTCCATTAAAGTTTGTGACTTTGACAGGGAAAACCTATATAGTGTGTGGTTTATCTCAGGGCTCTAAACTTCTCCTGCTTTTAATTCTTTCTTTTTAAAGAAAAAATAAAAATAAATCAAGAGAGAAAGCATGGAAGAAATGGACCACTTACTCCCCGATGTACTTTCTGTCTTACACTGAAAAAAGGCAGGTATACTCTGTGTGTGTGTGTGTGTGTGGTAAATGGTAAATGGTGCATTTTATATAGCGCCTTTATCGAACTGGCAACCTTAAGGTTACCATCCAGGCACTCTACCCCTGAGCCACCGCCACCGCCTCCCCTACGTGTGTGTGTGTGTGTGTGTGTGTGTGTGTGTGTGTGTGTGTGTGTGTGTGTGTGTGTGTGTGTGTGAGTGTGTGTGTGTGTGTGTGTGTGTGTGTGTGTGTGTGTGCTATCCTGCCTGAGACTGGCTTCAACACACACACACACACACACACACACACACTGCAGATGATCAGTGCGTGAGGCTAAGCAGTCCGTTTCTCACTGTCTGGAGTCTGTCGTCGGTAAAACTGATCAGACAATAGACTTTCTACCTTCTTGCCATTTCCTTGCTCCTCCGCACAAATCATTACTTTTACCATACCTCTCCAACCGCCTCCCTACACACCCTTAATCTCTCTCTCTCTCTCTCTCTCTCTCTCTCTCTCTCTCTTTCTCATGTGTTTTTGTGTCTGTCATTTTGTGGCGGTGTATTTGTGGCTGTTTGGGAGCTGGAGGGGGGGGGGGGGGGGGGGGTGATTGTTTGAGCTCGTGAATGAAGTGAATGACCAGCGACTCCGCGATATCAACAAGTGAAATGGACATGAATTTCACTTTGCTTCCGAAGCCACTTTACAGCGACGGCGATTAACATTAAATGCTGCTCCATTATTAATTGACATTTTGTCCGCGGGGGCCCATTCCCAAAGCAATGACACACATGTCACATTAACCCATTTTTGGCGGGAACCCCTTTTGGTGTTAGCATTATGTGCTTTAGCTATTGAAAAATAGCAGATCTGCAAGCTCATAGCGCACCACCGAGTGGCGCGCTACGAGCTAGGTCTGCTATTTTTGAAAAATCGAAGAACGACTGACATAGAAACATATAGCTTTTTCAGAAAACTGTCAGGATGTAGAAGACATTTTTAGAATCTGATCTCAGGTCAAAATGGATTAATTTACATACTCTCTCTCTCTCTCTGTCTCTCTCTCTCTCTCACCCCCAAGCTCTAATTCTCGACAGTCAGAGGGTCAGAGTGAGTCTATTATAACCATTGTGTTTCAATCTATCTTTCTTGTCATTTATGCAAGGGATGTTCTCATTTCTCTCTCTCTCTCTATCTCTCTCTCTCTCTCTCTCTCTCTCTCTCTCTCCCCCCCCCCCAAGCCCCACATTAATCATGACAAAGCGCCAGCCTGCTGTTCGAACATCTGAGTTAGAGAGAGAGAGAGACAGAAAAACAGAGTGTTGTTGTGGTGAAAAGAGGTACAGTATACATACAGTATACTGTAAGTCTGGTCTTATGTAAATCAACGTATATCACCGTCTGGTACAGAAGCTGTTTGCTGCTCAGCGACCATAAAGTATGAAAAATACGCATGTATGTGTGCGCACTCGCTCGCTCGCGCACACACACACACACACACACACACACACACACACACACACACACACACACACACACACACACACACACACACACACACACACACGCGTGCAGGGCTATACGTACTGTTCTCGGAGAGCTCCAGCAGGTAGTGCAGGAGGGGGGAGTTTCCGTCGAACGGCCTCAGCCAGGACAGCAGCACGGAGCGGGAGTCAGAGTGGTTGAGGTGGGCCGTCAGGGAGCGAGGCGAGTGGGGCAGCTCTCTGGAGGAAACACCCCAAACACACACACACAGTCAGATACTCACCATACGTATAGGAGGCCTTTGCTATATGTTTCATCAGTTTCAATTGAAATGGCCTCCACCCTCTAGGGCAGGGGTACTCAACCTTTTTATACTGAAGTACCACCTCAGAAAAATATGGAGACTAGCGGACCTCCCCTCCCCCCCCCCCCCCACCCACCCTTGCAGCGAGGCCCTCTCTCTCACCCTGTCTCTCTCGCTGCTTGCTCTCTCCCACGCTGTTAAGTATAACTTTTCAATTTACTAAAATATATGACTAAAACAAAATTACATTTTATTTTAGACTATATGACTAAATCAAACATTGCTGTCAAAATGAACACTGCTCTGAGAGAAGCTGAACCAAATGGAGCAGGATTATACCGTGCACAACATGAGTCTCACAGGCTCAACATGAAAAACAACGTGTATTTCTGGAGATTAAATTGCATAATGAAAGAAAGGCTTCTAGGGAATCATTCTGAATGGCAATGATGTTGGCTGTGAATGGACGCTTTGACTTTTTCTTTTGGGGGCAAATAGTGAGCCCAGCTTTGTCTGTGTTGTATTGGCTGTTTTTTCATTGGGACTATAATGCCTAAATCTGATATTTAATTTACACTCAATCATAACAACGGCGTCGCTTGCCGAAAATATCTGATCTACAAGCGCACAGTGCGTCTCATTGGGGGCGATCAATGACCAACGCCCATTCAACGAGTAAATGTTGGACTAGGCTGGTTATCACAGTCAAACATGCACCCAGTATGGTATTGAAGATTAGCATTATACCGTGCGTTCTACTGTAAGTGTGCATGTGTGTGCGTGCGTACAGTACGTGCATGCGTGTGTGCGCGTGTTAGCCCAGCATATTAAATCTATTAATATGTTATTTAGGGTCATTATATATATGACCGTCCTTGTCCAAAATGACTGCCAGCGAAAGTAATTTCATATGGTTTTAAACCTGGATTGAAATTGGTTAATCCAACATTTAGTTTTTACACCCATTTTCGACCTAACCACAAAAACAAGAAGACATCTAGAGCTAACAATGGGTTGCGATACTTTTGTTAGCTTAGGCTATACATCTTTTCTTTTTAAGCATGCATGAGGTGGGGTCCTGGGTCATGTTGGCTTTTGTCGAAAAGGATTAAGGAGGGCGGATTATGTGGGAGACGGGTTTATACTTTCAACACCTCAAAGTGCTAAAGATTATCTCAGTCGAAGATACGGAGAATATAAAACTGGGACTAGAGTGACTCAATGAGGGGGAGTACGTTGTGCACCATTATGAAGCCACTTACAGCAGCACTGGATATTGCTGCTGTCGGGTATAACCCTCATATGTCCATATTTCATATTTTTTTGTAAATTAATGCCCAAATTCATCGCACAAATGCCGCTCAAAAGTACTGAAAATAGCCAATCTAGAAGCTCCCCATGTGTCACATATTTGCGACGTTTGCTGTATTTTGTGACGTGTTTCAATTAATAACAAACGTGTACTGTATGGCTAAAGGGTTTTGAACACGACGCCATGGGACTTCATTAGCAACCATTGAAGTCCTGATGACAAGGACTCTTGCCTTGAACGCACCCCCCCCCCCCCCCCTTGTTGTTTTCAATAGATATAGACAGCCTCTACACAAACATTGAGACAGAAGCAGGCCTACTAGCAGTTAAAGAAGTTTTTAATAAGTACCCGGACACAAATCGACCAGAGGAGGAATTACTCCAATTACTAGACTTAAATCTAACCCAGAATGATTTTTCCTTTAACAACAAATTTTATTTACAAATCAAAGGGACGGCCATGGGAAAGCGATTTGCACCATCTTATGCAAACATTTACATGAGCATATGGGAGCAGACAGCACTAGAAAAATGCAGACTTAAACCAACACATTATTATAGGTTTCTGGATGATATTTTTGGAATATGGGAAAATAGCAAGGAAGAATTCCAGGAATTTATTGATATTCTTAATAGCCATCATAGATCCATAACGATAAAATTTGTGACACACACGGAAAGGATTTACTTTCTTGATGTAACAATCTTCAAGGGCCCAAACTTTAACACAAATGGGAAACTAGACTTAAAAGTATTCTTTAAAGAAACAGACACCCACGCCCTATTACACAAAACGTCATTCCACCCGACACACTCTTACACAGGGATAGTCAAATCACAACTACTAAGATTCCATAGGATTTGCACGCAAAGTAGTGATTTCAAAATAGCTTGTAAAACACTATTTAAGGCACTCAGACTAAGGGGATACACTAGGACATTCCTCCGGAAAGCTCAAAGTACCTTCTTAGAAATAAGAGTGCGTGATCCAGGCCCTAAATTGGCCCTGATAACCAGTTATTCAACACAGAGCATACTAGCCAACAACAGAATAAAAAGGAATTTTGAGAACCGAACGGATGATCTTCTAAAAGATTATAAAATTATATCGGCATACAGAAAAAACAAAAACCTTAAAGATTATCTAGTACACAGCAAGCTAAAAGAAATCAACACACCAGCACGCGAGGGACCAGAATACTTCAAACCCAAACAATTAGTCAAAAATAGAACTACAAAACGTGTGTTAGAGATTAAACAACGAATAACAACCAGAACCAGCAACTGCATTTACTTAATCACATGTAACAAATGTGGTTTACAATATGTCGGAGAAACGGGTAAAACAATAGGTACAAGGCTGGGACAACACAGATACAATATTAACAATGGAAAAAAGACAACCACAAGATTTGTGCAACATTTCATGGCTCATGGCATTGAAGCTCTAAAATGCGCTGGACTCCAACACAATCCCAACTGGACAGTAGGACAAAGACGTTTTAATGAAAAACAGTGGATTAAGAACCTCAACACGGATTTCCCTGGAGGCTTAAACATGCCTAAAATCAGATCTTGAACACAACAAAACCTAAACGCAGGATTAAACTGGAGAAATCTAAAAATTATTGGATCAGACTTCCTCCGGATACATGGCGAATGCATTTATTCCTTGCATTGTGCCTAAACATGTTGCGACCTGCGGTCGCAACATGTTTAGACACAGTGCACTGAAGTTTTTTAATTCCCCCCCTTAACTGGTGGCAGCTTGCCTTCCAGATGTCACTGCCAATGTATTCTTAAACTATAATTCAGCAAATTGGGCAAATGTCTTGCCCTGCACCATTTATCAAAAGATTTGTTTTGAAAGTAAATACAATTTATCAAAGCAAAAATGTGTCAAATTAATTATAAACGCATCACAGCAGCGACGTTTGTCTGACTAAAACCCCCTAACTCCATTGGATCCTCAAAATGCCTGCAAAAACCATACACCTAACTCTTTTCTTCCATCATTGACTAAAATGACGACCTGACCTTCTACTTCCTACTAGTAGTAGGAACTAGTATAGGAGCTGCTACTAGTAGTAGGAACTAGTATAGGTACTGCTACTAGTAGTAGGAACTAGTATAGGTACAGCTACTAGTAGTA
>NC_139702.1:31583592-31586092 GCF_964188405.1 Protomyctophum parallelum | reverse complement strand
CAAGTCCCGCCCGTGGTTGTGACCCATTGGTTGCCGTTTCATGGTTGGACAAAAATCCTCTCTCCATCCATTATACCATTGAAATAACATGTTTTTCAGTTGCTTCATATTGATATTCTGTGCACTAAATTCTTGTTTTAAACTTGGTGTCAGTAAAAAGAAACATTAGTTTGTTTTTTAGCAAATTCAATATAAACAAAGAGGAACCAGGGCGGGACAAGGCAGACAGAGCCTGCTGGTTAGTCAGTCAGGGACCAATCAGAAGGCTGACAAAGGGTGAATTCCATAATTAATTTCCTAATAGTAATTAAATTGTATCATGATGAGGTCAGAGAAAAGGTCTTCACAAGCCTGAAGGCCCTGAACCCTAATTGGACCTGTGAAATTAATTCTGAGATCCCATTTGTTTGATGACGTTACAGAACTGACCCTGACTCTCGCTATTATATAGACCAGGGTTTCTCAACGTGTGTGCCATATCACTTCAGTTGAATTAATATAGGGCCTTTCAAGAAACCCAAGGACGCTTAAATCCTTCAACCCTCTAGTCTATACCAAACCTCCTTGTCAAAAATAGACAATCTACAAGTTCACATTGTGGCGCGTTGTGAGCTTGTAAACATGCAGCTTATGCAGAATAGGGATGCTGGGGTTCAAGTGGTTAAATGTATATGTTATTATCAATCTGTCGTAATGGAAACTATACTATTCTTTATTCGCCAAGTTCTCCTGGTAACACATACTGTATCTTGGGGGAAATATTTATATATATATGTACGTACCGTAATTAGACATAAATGTAAGGGTCTGTAACTGTTGCAAGTTTGAGAACCACTATATATAGACCTGACAAAGCTAATAATTACAATGCCTAATCATTACAATTGTTATTTAAAATGCTGTTCTAGGAGCCTCCAATGAGAGACAATGACATGAAATTGCATGGTTTCACCTCGTTGAGGAAAGAATCCATGCCTTTGATCTTCTCTCTCAACTCAGCTGGCCTGAACATTACTTTTCCCTCTCATTGTGCGCTGTAGTAATCTGATAGGTCAGCCTCATCATCAGGTATTGTAAGTTACACAATACACAGCACTTAATGCTTTGTTTTGTTCACTGTACGCACGCAACACTGTTACAATGCAACCGATTTGCAAACGTTGTTGTACGTGTATAGGTTGAAATAAAAAGGACGGGGAAGCAGAATTATATTGTGCGGACATTCCACTTTTTTAATCACTTTCTGGGTCCAGCACCGTGTTTTAAAAACCGGGATGTGCATATTGTATTCTTTCTTCTCGTATCGTCTGTGACCCACCTAACTCGAGAACTGTTCACCCCACCGACTTCCATTTTACACAGGCGTTCCACGCCACCACAGGGAGCACAGTGCCCAGTGCTGAGTCGGTCAGATACACGTCCAGAACCAGCACAAAAGGCTCTGGTCAGGCTCTGCCAGTGGACCTAATGAGCCTAAGTCCCCTCACCTGTAGAATTCCCTTGCCTCTGCTTCAGAACAATTGATTGCCATGGCAACCCCACACCTGCCATTTGATTACTTAACCAGTCCACTTTTCAGAGTCAGTTTGCACTCTTCAGACAGACAGATACAGAGATCTCCATATATGGGCACAAGAGGGACACATATGTGACCAGATTTGACTGAGAGACTGCCATCACGCAAATTCCAGCTTTTCTTTTTTTAATTAGTTAATAGCACAGGCAGACTCTTCACATACTAGAGCATGTCTGAAATAAGTGTCAGAGCTGAAATCGACAAGTAAATTTGAAATAAATGCTTAAACATGTACAGTAGCTAGGTGTAATGTTAGAGTCCACAGAAGTGAACCTTTCAAGCCTGTTTTCTCAACTCGCTGTTTTCTGCAAGACTTTATACTCTATAAGCCATATCTCCAAAACTGGTGGGTCAAACTGAACAACCAATATGTTAACTTGAAGCTATGATTCCCTGCTTTCACATGACATAAAAATTATTCAATGGTCCTGGCAGAATGTGGGAACAGAACATGGCCCAGGTAGGATGTATACATATACAGCAGACTTTGGTGCTCTATTAGACACTGGTATGTATTTATTTGCCGTATGAGAGGTTCCTTAATTGGTATTGGCTTGAGATGAGCTCTGATGTGAGCTCTAATTTAAAGGTTTTATGACATTCATTTTCATTTATTTTTCTTTTTCTTTTTTCTTTTAGGTTTTACACCCAAAAAACCTGAACTTTGAACATTCAGTGGATTTTCTGTGGTCTGAAGTTTTCTTTGGGGTTTGGAGCTACTTTTGAGCTACAATGAAAACAGGCAACACAGTGAAACAGTGACATCTGCTGGCAAATCCCATTGACATATATGGGATTTACAGTAAGTGATGTCACTTACTGCCGGCAAATCAGAGCACCTGTTTGAGCCAGAAAACCCCAGATCACAGAAAATCTACGGAATGTTAAAAGTTCATGTTTTTTGGGTGCAATTGAGATTAGAAA
>NC_139702.1:31463592-31578592 GCF_964188405.1 Protomyctophum parallelum | reverse complement strand
TCGCAGGAAGGAAGGAAGGCAGGCGCACACGCACACGCACCCGCACACGCACACTTCTATTTACCAAGTTCTGCTTATACTCTATTAGTCATGCTTGTTCTGCCAGATATTAGTCACTACGTTTTGTAGAGAATACAAAATTGGAGACATGTGTGTGTGCGCAGTGTGCTTACCCTGTCAGTAGGTACTGTGTGTTCCTAAATGGAGTATGCTTCTTGCATCCCCTTTTGTCACTTTTGTGACTATGTTGATATATCTTGATCACTCTCTCAGGCTTTGTTGCTTACAAAGTTAAGAATGTTAATTAGATATAGCATGTGGTTTAGACAGATGTTAGTTCCATTGATTACTTATCCTATAGTATCCTAAAGTTTCTACACTACATTGTTCTCTCTGCACTCTACCACTGAGACTATATGTATCTTGTTTATTGACCAGAGTTCATGCTTGCTCTGCTTATGCCAATCTTATACGTGTAAGTTGCCCTATACATAAGAGCGTCTGCTAAATGCTGCTAAATTGTAAGTTGCATGTTCCTAACTGGAGGCAGTGCAAGGTGACGTGACCCAGCTGAACAGAGCCATTTGTTTTAACCAATTTTGACCTGAGATCAGATTCTAAAAATGTCTTCTACATCCTGACAGTTTTCTGAAAAAGCTCTGTTTCCATGTCAGTCGTTCTTCGATTTTTCAAAAATAGCAGACCTACAAGCTCGTAGCGCGCCGCTCGTAGCGCGCCACTCGGTGGCGCGCTATGAGCTTGTATATCTGCTATTTTTCAATAGCTAAAGCATAACATAATGCTAACACCTTAAGGGGTCCCCCGCCCACAATGGGTTAATACAATGCCGTCCACCTTAAATCACACTGCTCCACAGAGGACCCGGCACGCCCAGGACAACCGCAAACTCATTTCACCCAATTTAGTGTGAAACAGCGCGGCAGACACACCAAATCAGCCAATCGATAGGCTGACCAGCTAATCAATCATCGCCTGTCACCTGGCCAATCAGCATGATTACCTGACCACTAAAGCAAAGCAGCACCGCTTGCCCCAATATCCAATCAGGCCTCTTGCGGTGACCTCGAGTTAATGAGAGTCGACATCTATGGATGAATTAGTGTCTATTTAACCCATTTTGCGCGGGAACCCCTGTTGGTATTAGCATTATGTTATGCTTTAGCTATTGAAAAATAGCAGATCTACAAGCTTGTAGGTCTGCTATTTTTGAAAAATCGAAGAACGACTGACATAGAAACATAGCTTTTTCAGAAAACTGTCAGGATGTAGAAGACATTTTTTTTAATCTGATCTCAGGTCAAAATGGGTTAACATAAACAATATTGAATAGAGGTTGTGTATTTGTCTGTGTGCGTGTGTGCGTGCGTGCGTGTGTGTGTGCGTGCGTGCGTGCGTACTCCAGATGGTGAGTGAAGCGGTCGCATTGACGAATCCTTCCGAGTTGGAGGCGACGCAGGTGTATTCTCCTGAATCCTGGAGGCCGACCGGCTGGACCTGCAGACCTCCTGACTCCAGTAGCATGAACCGTGGGATCTGGACCGAGCCACTGGCCAGGATCTGAGAACCTACACACACACACGCACAGACGCACGCACCCACGCACGCACGGACAAACAAAATGACATATTATTTATGTCCACATAAACAAGAGTACAAGAGCACCTTGTGCAGGGGACATGCTGTAAACACGGCCTGCAGTGCGAGTCAGACTGTAAGAAAACAGGCGGTTACTCAATGTGTCTAGACAGCAGAACATTGTTATATATAATATTATGCTGACATGCCTGTCAGTCACGGCAGACATCATTACATAAAAAAACATCAGAAAGGAAACACACACTCACTTTATGACCTTGCTTTAAGTTTCAACATTGAATCCATTGAAGCAGTATCCTTGAAGCAGTGTCACCCACAGTGTGTGTGTGTGTGTGTGTGTGTGTGTGTGTGTGTGTGTGTGTGTGTGTGTGTGTGTGTGTGTGTGTGTGTGTGTGTGTGTGCGTGTGCGTGCGTGTGTGCATGTGTGCGTGTGTGCGTGTGTGTGTGTGAGGGTACCTTTACTCCAGGTAATAGCAGGTTTGGGGGCTCCAGTGGTCTGGCAGGTAAACAGAGCAGTGTGGCCATTGGTTACCGTCTGCTCAGACGGAGGTTGCAAGAAGGCGGGGGCTACACCTAGCATGCACGTCCGCACGCGTACACGAACACACGCACGAACAGGCACGCACGCACGAACACACACACACACACACACACACACATCACAGAAAACAGACAGTTTAGACACATTAGCATCATATATTGTCCTTCTCCGACCTTGTGCATCCAAAACTATTTTTCGCGAGGCATGGCCAAAGCATTTCCGGGGGTTCCCAGCCAAAAACCACTGAATGAAAAAAATATGAACAGAAAATATTCCCAATCTGTGAAAAATATCAATCATTTTTCACCAATGTGTTTGTAACACATCTTACAAAGACTTTTCCCTATAGGTTGACCCCTCACAAGCTACTTAAAGCTTAAACTTTTGAAAGGTTGAAAGGTAGGTTATTAATGGTTCCCTGCAACTTTCAGCAGCTGTCACATGCAGATTCCACCCCTAGGTAAACCGAGTTTCAGTCTTTGTGAGATGTGTTACACTAGACACCTTTGCAAACACATTGGTGAAAAAATGGGAAGGAATTTATTCTCAGATTGTTTTAACCCATTCTGGGCGAGAACCCCTTTTGGTGTTTTAAAGCATGTTGTTATACTTTAGCTATTGACAAATAGCAGATCTACAAACTTGTAGGTCTGCTATTTTTGAAAAATCGTGAAAATGTGTGCCTCAAATCTGAATATTCTTTCAGAGTTTCAGTTTTTAACTAAAATCTTTGCTTCTGGAGAGGTCCCCTGGAACAACATATTTTCAGATGGGGGGGTCGGCGGCATATTACATATAATTTTTGGGGAACTTGAAATGGAATATTGAGAACCACTGATATAGAAACATGAGGTTTTTCAGAAAGAAAATTAAAAGACATTTTTTTAATGTCGACGTCAGGCCTAAATGGGTTAAAATCCCCTGACTAGAGGTTCCTGCCCAACGGCAACGGTATGGCAGTACGGTAAACGCTGCTTCGGTGCGATGCCGGATCCTTCAGGGAACGCAGCCACTGTTCACGTCTCTCCTCCAATACATATTACATAAATACACATCTCGGAATGTCACTTTCTAGTCTCTAAATAATTTAACAAACTATTTCAATTGGTTTTGTTTGTCCACGTTTAGTTTTTCTTCCTAAACTCGTGAACTTAACAAGACTTGTGAACGTGTGTAATTGGTTCTCTGCTGCATGTTCTATTTTTAGAGCGTATATATTTGATGCTTTCTGTTCTTTCTGTACTGCTAACACATGTCTTCTCTCTGCAGAGCCTCCATCCTTCTACTCCCAGTCCCAGCCGAGGAGGAAGACAAGAACATAGACATTATACAGACAGTAGTGTAATATTTTTGTGCCAAGGACCCCCAAATTGATGTGTGAATGTGTTTGGCCACGGATTATGTAAATGCCTGGTGCCTGCAGGGAACCCCAGAAGAGAAGATGTATATTTGAGAGTTGAGATCCTCGGGAAAAGCCCTTCTCACCATAAAAAACAGGCCGCAAAAAGACTATTTTGGCGATCGGGCCTTTGCAATCCGCTGCACCCTCATTATGGAACGCCCTGCCACTGGAGATCAGGCTTGCCTGATCTCAAGACCCATTTCTACAAAGCTGCTTTGAATCCTTTATCGTTGTGATTTCTTTGTATTTACTGGTGTATTTTCTTCACCTTTTTATGTTGTTCACCGATGTGCCATTATTCTGTGTTTTTGCTGTTGCCTTTGGATGTATGATGTGTTCTATATGCTCTTGTTGTTCAGCACTTTGTGACCTTGTTCTCGAAAGGCACTATATAAATAAAGCTTTATTATTATTATTATTATTATTATTATATTAAAATAATTCAAAATGATTCAAAAGTAGATCTGCCTTTTAGATCTGCCTTCTTTAAAGAAAAAAACCAACATATGATTGGATAAAGTTGTTAAAATGATTGTGATACTGCATTAACTACTTTTATGGGGGGGGGGGGGACGCCCTGGAGCCAAGGCACTGACTACATTCTGTTCTGTATCTGTGAAAATTGGCAGGCGCCATATGGAGGAGACAATGCTTCCCGTGTCCATGATCTGTATCGTGAAAAACACTCATTGTCGAGTTTCCCCCGAGTTTGTGCATCCACTGTTGTCGTTTGTGTTCATGAAGTTCTTGTGAACGCAAGTAAAGATGTTAACCCATTATGGGCGGGGGGAACCCCTTTTGGTGTTTTAACTAAGCATTATGTTATACTTTTTTGTAGGTCTGCTATTTTTGAAAAATCGTAAAACGGCGGCACACATCTTTGAATATATATATTCTTTCAGAGTGAAAGTTTTTTTAATTTCGACGTCAGGTCTAAATGGGTTAAATGTGTGTGCGTGCGTGCATGCATGTGTGTGTGTGTGCGTGCGTCTCCGTGCTCACTGGAGACGATGAGCTGCGTGTGCGCTTGGTTCTCCCCGGCGGCGTTGCGGGCGATGCACTGGAATATCCCGCCGTCTCCCGGCTGCACGCGGCGCACCGTCAGGCCCGCCGCCGCGCTGATCTTGTAGCGGGAGTTGGCCAGTCTGGACAGAGGCACCGCGTCCTTGTACCACTCTATCCTGGGCTGTGGCACTCCTGTGCACGCACGCACGAGCATGCACGCACACACACAACACACACACACACACACACACACACACACACACACACACACACACACACACACACACACACACACACACACACACACACACACACACACACACACACACACACACACACACACACACACACACTTCATAAGAATATCCACCACTGCTCATTGTGACAAACGGACCCACACTCCTCCGCTTCCATGTAATATGCATGCCGGCGCGATCGCTGCTAATTATCTATTGATTGCAAGGTGTGGGCAGTAAGGGTAAAGGTGGCACTGATAATATTTTGATTGGAAGGCGCTGGCAGCGTAAGGGTAAGGGTGGCGGCAGAGGCCAAAAAACACAGAGATCCAGAACACTGAGCAGCTAATAGGTCATAAAAATCTGTGTACTTATATAAGTATAAATTCTTATACTTGTGTTATTGTATAATTGGATGTATATCGATAAGAAATCCTTAATGTTATCTTGCACAGTGTGTATACACTAAGGGCTCTATTTTTCGTCCAAAGTTTCCGATCGCGGATTAAGTCCGCTTGTAAATCCGTCCATGTGTTCCATGAGCCAATTGAAAATACAATGGTGGTCGGCTGGTCGCGGCATTGAAAAATGTTGTGAAAGTCTTCCAGAACTCTTCTGACTTCCTTCACAGGACTTATAGCGATGATACTAGAATCAGAATCAGAATCAATCTTTATTGTCACATCACATTGCAAGTAAGGTGGGTGAAAAACTTGGTTGTGCAGGCTCAAATTGCAGTTAAAGGTAGAGAGAAAGAACATGCATAACATAACAAAGTGAGTGCAAAATAAATAGAGTTCATCATGGGTGCATGTATGTATACGACTAAGCAAAAAGTCTAAAACTTAGCTCTTGTTCAGCAATCTGATTGCTGACAAATAAAAGCCTAATAAACACCTAATAAAAGCTGTGGAATGCACATCCCATTGCAGTCAGAACTGCAGCATCACTCCCAATCTTCCGCCGTAGCCTGAAAACCCACCTTTTCAGACTCCATCATGGCCCATAGCACTTACCCTAACCCCTTAGATAGCATTTCTGTTGGCTTAGATAGCATTTGACACAGACTTATAGCATGTTATGTAGACAGCACTATAATTGTATTGTATATAGTCATAGCACGCCATAGTACATATGTATAGCATAGTAGTAAATATGTATAGTTTATATGTATAGTGTATGTATAGTTTCATTATATAGATATGCCACTGTTACTTTCTTAGCTTACGCATGTTTCATGATAAATGCTTTTATGAGATGTATTCCCATGCTTTTGTTCTTGCTTAAATGTATGGATTAAGAGCGTCTGCTAAATGCCTAAATTGTAAATTGTAAATTGTAAAAGCTGTTCAAGAGCCTCGTAGTACTGCTCCCGATGCTCCTTAAGGCTCTGTTCCATTTAGTGTACAGTGGTTCTCAAAGGCCCCCCATAACACCCGTAAGGGCCATTTAGAACCCACTGGTGTAGCAGAGTGTTTCTAAACATGCACAGTAGCAGCACCCTGACACCGTTTGACCAGAATGGAACAGAGCCTTCATTAGTATCATTGGTAACACCTGTGAAGGAAGTCGAAAGATGCCAGCATGACATATATATTCTCATTTCCAAAATGGCGTATGTTCATATTATAGAGCCTATTGCAGCTTGAAGAAAGTGCAAGCCGACACGCGTTAGGGTGTATTTTAATGTCTCTCTAGCCCAGGGGTCGGCAACCCAAGATGTTGAATGAGCCATTTTCGACCAAAAAAATTAATTCAAAATCTATCTGGAGCCGCAACATTTTTTTAGCCATAAAATGCTTATATAATGAAGACAAAAGGGCTGCAAGTGGATATTAGCCTATCTATCAAAATAAAAAGTGCGCTATGGTTTAACTTTCATTACGGGCCCGTTCGGAAATAGCGCACTGAGCGCACTGTGCAATGCAAACTAATATAGGCGAGTGTGCTCCCGGTGCGCATTTCCGAACGCAGTCAACGCACCCTCCATTATTATGCCATGTTTTTTGCATTGTGTTCTTACCCGTTTAATGTGATTTCTGTGTGTGGACATCGCTGGAGAGCTTCTCAACACTGGGCACGTAAAATGTCACTTTAATCTTCACACACAACTGCGCAGGCTCTCATCGGTGAGGCGTGTGCGGTATTTGGATTTAATGTAGTTCATGTTTGAGAATATCTGCTCACAACGTTACTCCACAAATACTCCAAATGCGAGTTTCTTCATGTTCACATAATTGTCTGGAAGAGCATTCCATGTTTTCCACACAAGTGTGTCGTGTTTTGGGAGGTTTACAATATCGGTATTTGCCTGTATGCTTAATCTGCAGTGACAAACTATCAAACAATAAAAAAGTAACGTTGAAAGACATTTCCAGGGAAAGCATGCTAAGTTTGCATGAATGAGAGAAAGAGGGCTGTTGCAGTCACAGAACTGCTGAAGAAAGCAGAAGGGAGCAAAGTCAGCAAACTATAACTTTTAAGAAGTGGATCGCAATCATCGCAGCTTTAAACTCCACCACTGCTGGCTGCTGCTATAGTTTCGTTGCAACACGGGAGATAATACAACGTCTATATGACTCCTTCATATACTGTAGTCACCGTCTGTGAACGGCTTGCCACGTTTTATTTATTGTTTGATAAGTTTGTCACTGCAGATTTAGCCATGGTGCGTCATGGCAACTGCAGCCTGTTTAATGCAATCGCTACATTTACATTGTAAACGTGTACATAAACATTCAGATTCCAAATATAAAGTACTCGCCACGTGTGCCACTGGTGTTAGAATGTTGCTGGTACAGCGATTAGCATTTCTGCATCCCGCGTTGTTTAATAAAAAGCATTTTTATCCGAGCTGTTATTTTGCCATTGGCTTTCAACTACGCGCCCCCAACCGGTGTGCAACTGTGGATTTCCCAACCCCGTTTGAGACAAGTAGCCGGGGCGCTCGGATAAAAATGCTTTTTATTAAACAACGCGGGATGCAGCAATGCTAATCACTGTACCAGCAAATTTCTAACCCCCGTGGCACATGTGGCGAGGACCTTATATTTGAAATCGGAATGTTTATATACACGTTTGGACTGCGATTGCGTAAAACAGGCTGCTGTTGCGTCATGGGATACTGCAGATTAAGCATACAGGCAATCCATCTTCTGCATTGGCTGTGAAGGCATAAGCGTCTGTCCACGAATTGTTAAATCCTCTGTTTTCGTCGGCTATCTTTCTTTTTCTCCCTGTAGATGTAGAAGCCATAGCGTAGCAGGCAGTGCAGGCACCAGCCTCACACACCCACCGGTTTGTTTATAATAGTGTCAGGCGCGCAGCATGCGAGTGTGTCGCATGCTATGACGCGAATTTTAGTTGACATTATTGAAACTTAATATTTATTCTACACATTTTTACAAAATTGGGAAACTTAAGAATGTTTCTGTCACGTTTTGCCTCCTACAGAAACCATAAATGAAAAATAAAAATGTGAAAAAATAAACATTTATACATTTTCATCGATTTTTTTGTAATGCTACAGAGAGCCACCAGGGGAGTGCTCAAGAGCCGCATGCGGCTCTAGAGCCGCCGGTTGCCGACCCCTGCTCTAGCCCAAATACAATAAAGGCCTTAATACCTATATGAAGTTGCCTGATGGACCTGGATGTTTGTATGCCTTTCTGACATAATCTTCCCTTTCTGCTGAACACTAGGCTATATATGTTCCCAGTTCAAGGGATCCCTGTTCAACAGATCACCCTCCCCACCTGGCTTCCAACCCTGCGTGAACCCATTCAGCGGGGCGACTGCCCGGCCAAGCCAGATGCAACAATGGAGGATTCAAAACGCCAGTCTCCACGGTGGTGGGCTGGGCAAGACCTTAAACCCAGTAGCTACAACCCCGGATGCCTCGATGCCAATAAATGTTGGCACAAAGCACAATATTGAATTGAAAACAATCTATTCAATAGTCTCTTTCTCTCCCTCACAGACACAATCTGGTAGTTTGTTATAAGCCCAACACACACCGTCTGTGAAGCGGGTGCGCAGCGATGCGGCACAGCCGTTGGCGCGCGGCAACGCCTGGAACGCCCGTGTGGGATAGGTTCATTGAAAGTAACGGAGGCGGCTGTTTTGACGCGCGGCGTTCGCAGACGGTGTGTG
The DNA here is from genome assembly GCF_964188405.1 of Protomyctophum parallelum. Taxonomy (NCBI): domain Eukaryota; kingdom Metazoa; phylum Chordata; class Actinopteri; order Myctophiformes; family Myctophidae; genus Protomyctophum; species Protomyctophum parallelum. The sequence goes on along the minus strand of NC_139702.1, from coordinate 31,569,639 downwards.
TTGGGCTTTACACCTACTGCAGTATATTTTTTTAATGTGCCACTTCCTCTCTCTCTCCTCTCTGTGCCCTTTATGAGTGTGAGTGTGTGTGCGTGCGTGCGTGTGTGCGTGCGTGCGTGCGTGCATTCCTCTCTGTGCCCTTTATGAGTGCGTGCGTGCGTGCGTGCGTGCGTGCGTGCGTGCGTTCACTGTCACCTTGATGGCTCTGGAACAGAATATATACTTTGGTAGACCACTACTACTTACTCTGGGGAACAAATATAAACAAAACAATGGGAAACAATTGCACACAGAACACTGTGATCACTGAACACCGTTGAAATCATACTGTTCAGTGTATAGAAACTGTTCACGCTGTGATGTGCACACGCGGCCACGCGCACGCTCGTGCACAGCTTACCTGTAGCCAGGCAGGGGATGTCTACGCTCCTGTCCATGTCAGCGAGTGTCTTCCTCTTGGGCTTGGCGGAGAAGGACGGAGGCTCTGTGGAGAAAAGACGTCCATTGGAAGGATGAGAACTGGATGAGAACAGAAAGCATCGTCGGTTCTATGAATAGAACACTCAGCAGAGAAACAATGACACGTTGCGTCGCGCGGAAGTTAAGTTACAGTTCAGTTACATCACCCCAAGTTTAGAAAAAGTCAAACAAAACCGCAACCGAAATAGTTCGTTTAATAAGAGGCATATAAAGCAACATTCTGCCATGTGTATTAATCTATGTAATACATGGGGGTAGAGAGGCGGTTATAGGTCTGCAGCTGCATTCCCTGGAGGATCCGGGCATCGCACCCGAGCAGCGTTTACCTCCCGCTATGCCTCCTGAAAGGCTCTACTACCCACAGAAAGCAACCACTAATAACACCACCAAGGACAGGACGGCCTGTTCCCCTGACAACCACTGTCTTTTCCCTTTTTATTCCATTGTCTGACATTATGACTCCACATAATGGCGGCACAACGGCCACTTAGTCTCCGCCGCTATACTTGTACTGTACCTCATGGCGTCATGAGTGTGCACGGCTGCATGTATGCTGTTTGAAATATAATATAATATGTATTCATGTATACCTGCTTTCACAAACAATCTGTACGTGTAGTCCAATATCTTTATGTGTTCTATTTTTTTTTTTTAAGATATATTTTTTTGCGGCTTACGCCTTTTATTGATGTTTGAAGGGACAGACAGTAGGCTGACAGGAAACGGGAGAGAGATGGGGGGATGACATGCAGTAAAGGCCGTGTCGGGTCCGGGAGTCGAACCCGCGGCACACTGCGACTGGATTACCAGTCCGGTGCCCAGACCGTTACGCTACGGCCTGGGCCATGTGTTCTATATTTAAAGGCCCGCTGACACGCCCCTCGGGAGCTAATAAAGGATATCAAACAATGCTATCATGATTGTGACGTCAGACTGTGACAAGCTTTCTCCATCGACTTCTATGCGGGCTCGCCGGGCTTGGTGGCCGTAGTAGCATAGCAACTTATGCTACTATTTTGGTGTCACATTTAGAGTCATATTTCCTATAAATGTAATTGAATAAAATTATTTTTTCGCGCTAAAATATTCGTTAGAATGACATTGAGTTGACGTGTAAGTTTGAGGGTAAACTGTTGCATATTCGCAATTTCGCTAATTTCCCCGGCCATCTCTCTCGGTCTCCCCCGCTGACATGCACTCAGCCACGGCATACACTCAGCCCTTCTCACAGGTTGAGTAGCGGCACTGCACCGGGCGAATTTCCCCGGCCATCTCTCTCGGTCTCCCCCGCTGACATGCACTCAGCCACGGCATACACTCAGCCCTTCTCACAGGTTGAGTAGCGGCACTGCACCGGGCTAAAATGCATATCCGTCTTCAAATAGCTACCACAACATTGTTCAAGTGAACTGTGTGTTTATGCTTGTTCATTGTAATAATCAATATAGCTATGATGATTTATCGCCGCGTCGCTCCGCATGACAAAATGCCCCTCTCACCGCCGGGGCACTGAGCCTCTTCTGGTCAGTGGTCATGCAGGCTGCACACACGGGGAACGTATAGCCTCTATGGTCCCCGGCGCATATTGAACTGGGCATGTGTCTGTGTACACACTACACAGCTACACACACACACACACACACACACACACACACGTACACGCACACGTGTACACACACACACACACACACACACACACACACACACACACACACACACACACACACACACACACACACACACACACACACACACACACACATGTATTCATATGTGGGCATATGCCTGCCCACAGACAGATACAGTTCATTCACATATATGGATGGTGGATATATCTATGAGAATTACGTATATTTATTTGGCTGACGGCTCAGTGAGTGTATGCCCGAAGAGAGAGAGAGAGGCATTCGGACAACCGGGGCGGTGTGTGTAGCCTACGTGTATTGTGTACTCAACCTGTCAACTTTTAGCCGTGGCTATAGTGCATGTCAGCGGAGGAGAGAGCTATAGATGCCAGAGGCAGATTCCGTGCCATTGCATGTGTGTGTGTGTGTGTGTGTGTGTGTGTGTGTGTGTGTGTGTGTGTAGTATACACATGCCCACTGCCCAGTCCCCCGGAGGCTCATGATCTCGTCCGCAAGACTATGCCTCAACTCGGCTCGGACAACCAGGCTTGAATTCATCATAGCGATATTTATTATTACACGAATCACCCACAAGTTGATCATTATAGCCTACATAACGCTATGTCAATGATTAATGAGATGAAAGTTTCATTATACTTCTGGTGGTGACGAAGACATCACATGCCTTCTGAGTGTGGCTATTGGAGACCTCCAAGTTGCGCACGGATACTTGTTATTTTTTCCAGTGGTTCCATACATGCTAGTTTCTTCGAATATATCTAATCTTCACAAGTTGTCGCGCTGTGATGCGTTTTATTATTATTAGAGAGAGAGAGAGAGAGAGAGAGAGAGAGAGAGAGAGAGAGAGAGAGAGAGAGAGAGAGAGGGAGAGAGAGATACGGAGGGAGAGAATTGCGGTGCGTAAGGGGGAGGCATACTTTGGTTAGACATAGCATTGGTTAGACATGGGTTACGGTTAGGTTTAGGTGTGCTGCCTCGTGGGAGGTTAGGTTTAGGGTGAGGGTTTGAGATAGGTTGTAGATGTAGGACTAATGACTAACCAATGACTAGTCTAAACCAAAAACTGTCTAAACTAAGTACTGCACCCGCGTAAGGCACTCCGTATGCGCGCTGATGCAAGACGCAGTGTGTGTGTGTGTGTGTGTGCGAGATAGATAGAGAGAGAGAGAGAGAGAGAGACTGCCCCCCCATATCGGTGTGTGTGAGAGAGAGCGTGTGTGTGTGTGTGTGTGTGTGTGTGTGTGAGAGAGAGAGAGAGAGCGGTCAGGTTACTTGAGCCGGCAGCAGTGCCCCACTGCCCCGGGCAGAGGCACTATATGACGGCGCCACGGCGGGGACATAGGACTGGATGGCCCGGCCACGGGACGGGACTCGTCACTCGAGTGACGCGGCGATAAATCATCATAGCGATATTGATTATTACAATTAACAAGCATAAACACACAGTTCACTTGAACAATGCTGCGGTACATAAGATATTTGAAGACGGATATGCATTTTAGCCCGGTGCAATGCTGCTATAGACAGGCAGTGAACCTGTGAACAGGGCTCTGCACAAGGCTGAATTTGAGGCCATGTTAGCGGGGTTACAGAGAGCTGCATCCCAGCTCTCTGGAACTCATCACGCGATATTGCGAGTATGCAATAGTATCCCCTCAAACTTACACGTCAACTCAATGTCATTGTAACGAATATTTTAGAGCGAAAAAATATTTTTTTTCAATTTCATTTATAGCCAAAATGACCTAAATGTACCGTCAAAAACGCTAGCCTGAGCTAGCTAGCAGCCACTTGTTGCTAGCGCGGCGCGCCGTAGCCCTGTCTCAAACAATTTCAAACTGTTTTCAGTCAGACCACGTGATGTGCTGTACCACCCATATTAATTTCGGGGCGTGTCAGCGGACCTTTAACCTGTTTTTTAATCTCCTTTCCCTTGCTCTCACTGTAACTGTAGCTCTGTCCTCTCTCTTCTCTCAAAAAAATACAAAGATTTCCACCCACCACTGCTTTACAGTTTACACCTGTAAAACCTGTGATGTGACAAAATACAACTGATTCTGAATATTGATGTCCTCCTAGCTGTTGTCGACTGGGGGATAGTTGAGTCTCTCTCTCTCTCTCTCTCTCTCTCTCTCTCTCTCTCTCTCTCTATCGATGTCTAAACCAGTGGTTCAAAACCTTTTCAAGCCACGACCCTCCAAAATAATCATGTGAACCGGGTGGGTATGTAGCCTAATCATATTAACTTATAGTACTCTCTTTACACAAGACATTGGGAAAATTAATTTATTATAAATAGGTCCCGGATTGTAGCTTCAAGATAAAATGTCACATGACTCATGACGGCTAAAAAAAAAAGAACAAAATTAAAAACAAATTATTATTCTGTGCGGATGGGCTTTATAGAGAAAGCTAAAAGAAAAATAATTCCCTTCAAAACAAAAAACAGAGAGAAAGGAGCAAATCAAGACAATGAGACAGATGTGTGGACTAAGCCAAGACAGGAGATGTAATTGTTCAAAAGGTAAAATAACTAATAAAAATAAAAATAATAAAAATAAACAATAATAATAATAATACCAATAAGAGCATAATAACACACAGAGTGGAAAGAGAATACAATAAATCAACACCTACATGCAGAAGATCAAAAGCATACGGCATAACCCAACATTAAGGTGTCAGCAAATCAGCACAATATAATGTGAAAGAAGAGAAGTCAGCAAGCTTTCCCTGACTTTCGAAGACGTCTGGTGTGTGTGTGTGTATGTGTGTGTGTGTGTGTGCCTCCGTGCGTGCGTGCGTTGTCGCATTCAATGCCAATACATTGATGACCAGCGGTGGTTCCCTATGGAGGCACAAAGAGTCTCCTTTGTGTCTCCTAGCCGAAACACAGCCTCTGCAGAGCCGGTTATCAAATTATTGGCTTTGTGTGACAAAAGCAAACAAACAAACAAAACAAACAGAAAATAATAATTATTATTATTTTTGGGGGGGGGGGGGGGGGGTGAACTACTACTTTAACAACAACAGACAGAAGATTAGGGGCCCTATTTAGACGATCTACGCTCATACAGTATCTAAAACGTGGGCCGTGAATTGGCACCACTTGTGCTACTTACTTTAGCGTAGATGGCACTATATCTGAGCACTAAAGCACTCCAGCCAGCGCATGGCGTTAAGGAATTGTATTTAGACGTCAGACTGAATTTGTCACACAGGCGTGTTTCTGGCATTAAATTCAGACCCCTCAGTCACACGAGTGTTAAACCAATTAGAGTGTCGGCTCCCGTTTACCTTTAAGAAACATCCGCCCCTCATTATAGTTAGTTAGTTAGACAGATTCAGCAAGTTGGACGAGACAAGCTGATGTAAGGAAATTGCATTCCACCATCTATAGAAGCAGTATTAATAACGTGATGGTGTGAAGACACACAGGGGAGACTCTCTGCTCAGCCAAACATCACATGGAGAAGGAGAGGTAGCCTATACCAATTAAATGCAGTGGCCCTGCTTTGCAGCAGTCATAATCATTATAGAGCGGCGCAGTCCCTCCCCCTTTCAGAACAACGAACGGCCCAGGAAATGAAATGCAATGCATTCTGACCATAGGATTTTCTTTAAGTATTTATTTTACGCCGCGGACAAAGCCAACTCGGATCGTGACAAATCATGACAATGAACACAATATTTTGGGCCGATCAAATCATTAGAAAGAAGAAAATAAAGGCAGGAGACAACACTATTTGTTTTGTTTTTCTTCTTATAAATTATCTGATCGGCCCAAAACATTGTGTTAATTCTCATGATTTGTCACGATCCGAGTTGGCTTTGTCCGCGGCGTCTTTAAATAAATACTTAAAGAAAATCCTATGGTCAGAATGCATTGCATTTCATTTCCTGGGCCGTTCGTTGTTCTGAAAGGGGGAGGGACTGCGCCGCTCTATAGCTCTCTGTCTACCGAGCAGTCTCCGTTCCTGTACTCTCACCTATATGGTCATGAAGTGTGGGTCATGACCGAAAGAATGAGGCCGCGGATACAAGCGGACGAAATTAGTTCTCTCATTTATATAGCGCCTTTTATCCAAGGCGCTTCACATAGATTGTATTGTGCATTACATGACATTCACCCACTCACGCACACATTCATACACGGATGGCGGAAACCATGCGAGGCACCGACCAGCACATCAGGAGCAATTATGGGTTCAGTGTCTTGCTCAAGGACACTTCGACACTAACTCTCTCACAAAGAATAATCTATCTCTCCCTCTCTCTCTCTCTCTCTCTCTGTGTCTTTATTGCACTCTCGCTCTCCTTTGTTCCTACACACAACACAAGGCTAAATTGCATGGCAAACACACAAAAGACACATGCAGTGTTTGTGTGTCTGTGTGGGTAGGAGGGTCTGTGTGTGTGTGTGTGTGTGTGTGTGTGTGTGTGTGTGTGTGTGTGTGTGTGTGTGTGTGTGTGTGTGTGTGTGTGTGTGTGTGTGTGTGTGTGTGTGTGTGTGTGTGTCTGTTGTGAAATGTTGTTCGAGCCATCTATAGGGAGACTTAACTTCTCATTTTTCACGTTAGGTAACTTCTTTTTTCTCACACACGCACGCCCAAGCCCTCACTCCCACGATAATGCACAGCTCACACTTTTGTCACACTTTTGTCTGTACACCGTGTGTGAGAACAAAGGAAAGAAAACGGCATTGAAGAGTGATGGATTAAGTGACGTGATGAATACATTAGACTTAGAGCCCAGATCCAAGATACAGATCAGACAGCATGTCATATCAAAGCACTGGCGTAGGGGTGGGGTGGTGGAGGTGGCCCCACTCCGACCTGCAGTGTTAAATGGGCTCTCTCTCGCCTTTCTCACTCCTACAAATACACACACGCTGTTAAGTTACAACTATTTACTGTTAATAATGATCAGTGTAAGCTGTGGCGCATTGGGAGGTAAAAGGGGGGACACTTCATTGGGAGGTAAAGGGGGGACACTTCATTGGGAGGTAAAGGGGGGACACTTCATTGGGAGGTAAAGGGGGGACACTTCATTGTGGAGATAAAGGGGGGGCACTTCATTGTGGAGGTAAAGGGGGGGACACTTCTTTGTGGAGGTAAAGGGGGGACACTTCATTGTGGAGGTAATGGGGGGACACTTCATTGTGGAGGTAAAGGGGGGACACTTCATTGGGAGGTAAAGGGGGGACACTTCATTGGGAGGTAAAGGGGGGACACTTCATTGTGGAGGTAATGGGGGGGACACTTCATTGTGGAGGGAAGGCCTTAAGTACAGAGTTATTAAAGCTGTTCAGGTGTCGGCACTGCAGTGGAAACGACAGAGCGCCAGTATTAACGTTGAGTGAAAAGGAAGTCGAGTCATTATGAGTTCAAATACGCCACAGACACTTGTTGACTAAAACTATGACAAAAAATGTCCGTCGCATGCTGCGCGCCGTTCAAAGATATACACCGATATTACTAAGTTACGACAGTGTATCAAAGTAAAGAAAAAGAAAACATTCATGCATCTCCAACTTCCATCGTGTATAGGGCATAGGGCATGGATCTCCACCTCTGTGCTCTATACAGGCAGGAACCGGTCTAGTATGCAATGATTCCTATAAGTGACGACCCAAGAGCTAAGTCATGTCTTTCAGAAGAGAGTATTCAATGAATTGCACACAGGGAATAATATTATGTGTCGTCGACTGGAACATTGCAGATAAAAGAACCAGCCCCGGATAACGCAAGAAACATGATCGTCTGAGTGGAGGCAAACATGACCCCCCATAATACGGTGGCTTTTTCTCACACAATATATCCAGTACAAGCGGAAAGCCTTTCAAGTGAACACTAGTGCTGCAAATCTGCTGGGCAGAGTGCAGAGGGTGGTTGGCTTTCTGTATAGCGCAACATGAAGGGAGCTGAAACCCTGTGAGAGAAACAGCAGTTCACGATGTCTCCACATGATAAAATTGTTCACTTGACCTGCTAGAAGACTTAGCGGAGCGGCAACATGCTGCAGTCTTTGCCACACTCGTGTCAAGGGCGCTCAGACAAGGGGAGGAGGAGGTGAACACTAATGCGAAGGACATATCCAACGCTGAAGACGTATAGTCATGGTGTGATGGAACCGGTTAGAGTTGGTATATACCACTCGCTTGTGGACGAGCAGCACACAATCCCAGAGCAAAACTTAAAAAGCACTTCGAGCCATCCGATGACGGCGCTCAGTCCTTACAGTAAATTAACCCATTTTGACATGAGATCAGATTATAAAAATGTCTGTTTGAAAATGACAGTTTTCTGAAAAATCTATGTTTCTATGTCATGCACATAGAGAAACAGAATGGAGAATGGTTCTCTCGAGTTACGTGGATTATACACACAGACAGAGACTTGGTGCATTTATAGATATAGATTGTAATGAGGAAAGCGTTGTTAATTGACTTTGAGAAGCATTACACACACAACCATGACTCTCTCTTGGCAAAAAGAAAAACAGTGGGGCACTACACCGCAGCTGATCGGAGAAATCTCCCAAGTGAGAGTCAGCGGCAGTAGTAATATCTTCAAGGGGAAAAAAGGCCAGCAAGGAAGTCGCAATTTAAGGTACAGAGGCTCATTTGGTGTCGTTTTTAAAGGGTTGGAAAACTACACCATTACGATGATTACGTCAGTCGCGGTGATGATCAGCTATCACCGCGGACACAGACCCATCTCTCTGTTTTTACTATCAGACAAGTCTTTTCACTCTGGAGCTATATCACCCCGTTCACTGATTGGTCTAGATGTTGGGTAAACCACAGGGAGGCGGGGTCAATCCTTAAGGACATCACCGCGAGTATATGATGGCCTCAACTCTTATCACTGTTTTAGGTGATACGCTATCACCTAAAACGGTGATAACGTATCACCAAAAACTGGAGTATGTATGAGCCTTAGGTCTGCTATTTTTGAAAAATCGAAGAACGACTGACACAGAAACATAGCTTTTTCAGAAAACTGTCAGGATTCATAGAAGACATTTTTAGAATCTGATCTCAGGTCAAAATGGGTTGAAGAATATTGGCAAGCAGCATAAGCACAGATTAACTTCTTCAGTGTGTGAGAGGTAGAGAGAGACTGTGAAACGAGATTTGTTTCCACAAAATGATAACAGGGTGAAAGAAAGTGCATGTGGTTGTGAGAGTGCAAGCCTATATATACATGAATATGTTGCCTCACAGGAGCGGAAGTATAAGTGAGTGACAGGGAGATACTGTGATAGTTATTACGGTATATGTACAGTATGTGTAAGTGATGTTTACGGGCATAGACCGTGGACATGAATGAACTCCAAAGCTCCTTCAAACTGAGCTCCCTGCCATCCTTCGGTCAGTTCAAAGGAATGCTCCGGAATATGTGTCACCGTGACTGCTCCTGCTTCAGTTGATTTATTTCACTGATGGTTGTTCTGCATAAAGTTCCTTTGTAATTTACCCTGATTTATAATGTTGTGTTTGATGTATTATTATCTCGTGACTGTATTTTATGTATTGTAACCTCGGCTACGTTGAAAATGAGGGCTTGCCCTCGACTGTATCCCAAGTATAAATAAAGGTGAGAAAGAAAGAATGAATGGACAACGTCATGCCGCTGGTTTCCACGGACCGTAAATGAAGTGTGAGGCACTTGGACATGGCCGTGTGCAGCACGAGGCAGACCTCAGTTTATTTATAAGATGTCGGTTCATACAGAAACAATTTTTCTTTTATCTACATAAACACCCTTTATCTTCCATGCATTCCTTCCCTGTGTGACATAAAGTAATGCAAATACTACTGTGAAATACTAGACGAGCTACTTCTGTTACTGGGGAAAAGTATGAAACTTTTTCCAACACGCAAGTGATCATGACGATCATGACGATTATGACAATTATGACGATTATGCCAAATTATTGTGATTACCTGAAATAATTGCGATAATTGTAACAGGCTTGTACGTTTATGAGTGTTGCAACGAGGTGTCATTAGTGTCCTAATGACGATAGAGAGAGAGAGAGAGAGAGGGAGAGAGGGACAGAGAGATAGAGAGAGAGAAAGAGAGAGAGAGATAGAGAGATAGAGAGAGAGAGATAGAGGGAGAGAGAGAGAGTAGAATGTATCAATGTTTAAATATTCACTGCATACTCTGTAGGTGTGAGCAACTCTCTCTCTCTCTCTCTCTCTCTCTCTCTCTCTCTCTCCGTGTGTCTCTCTATCTGTGTGTTATGATCACTCTCACATCATCAATCACACAATATGTGGAGAGCGCACGCTGTTTTCTATTTACATAGATACTGTACGCGCACGCACTCGCCCACACACACAACACACGTACGTGTACGTACGCACGTGCAGTGCAGTGCACGCCGTTCCCGTATTGATTGCTGACTCTCTGGAGCACAAACATAAATTTGGAGCAAAGATTTTATGTGTGCGTCAGTGCGTCAGTGTCTCTCTCGTTTGCTACGTGCAGCAAGGACAAAGCTAATTAGATAGATTAGATAATTGCCGTTAATAATGTGTAGTGTTTGTCTTACCCATGACACTGAGGTGTGCCCTGGCCTCCACCGGCTTGGCAGTGCTGTTGCTAAGAGACGCCTCGCAAACATACACGCCTGTGTCCGACAGGGTGGGGCTGGAAATAACCAGCCGACGCCCGCTGCTCAGCCGACGCCCATCTCGTTTCCATGACAACGTTAGCCTGTCCACCGGCCTGGGGGGGAGAGGAGAGGAGAGGAGAGGAGAGGAGAGGAGGGGAGGGGAGGGGAGGGGAGGGGAGGGGAGAGGAGAGGAGAGGAGAGGAGAGGAGAGGAGAGGAGAGGAGAGGAGAGGAGAGGAGAGGAGAGGAGAGGAGAGGAGAGGAGAGGAGAGGAGAGGAGAGGAGAGGAGAGGAGAGGAGAGGAGAGGAGAGGAGAGGAGAGGAGAGGAGAGGAGAGGAGAGGAGAGGGGCAATTACAACATATTACATCCATCAGTCGATGTGTCAATGAGGCATGGAATGGAGGATGACAGTGTGTGTGTGTGTGTGTGTGTGTGTGTGTGTGTGTGTGTGTGTGTGTGTGTGTGTGTGTGTGTGTGTGTGTGTGTGTGTGTGTGTGTGTGTGTGTGTGTGTGTGAGAGAGCAGTGGATCCACTCAGCACACAGAGGTGCATCACTGTCACCCTGCATGCTGCTGGTGGCAAAAAGGCAAAAGGAAAACAAACAAAATAACTTGAGATGAGTTGTCGTGAACGCCCACCCTCCCACTCTGCGTCAGAAACACAACTACTGTAATTACAGTGGTGTGTAAAGTAACCAAGTACATTTAGTCACTTATATAAGTACGATATATATTTTTAAGTGGTGTACCTGTGTACCTGTGTGTGTACCTGTAACCATGAGCATGAGTGGTGTGCGCATGTGTGAAATTGGAACGAGAGAAGTATGTGACATGGCTGCCACCTGCTGGACGCAAACGATACAGAGAAGAAATTGGAACGATACAGAGAACCAATAGACGGGAGTTGCACCACTTGGTTCACACTGGTGTGATTTTTTACTTTACTGGAGTATTTCCAATTTTCTGTACTTTTACTCCTACTCCACTACATCTCGCGTTGTTGTGACGCATTATATTGTCAGTTTGTAGATCGGCTGTTTTCAAAGGATTTGTACACGTTTACGTTTGAAAACTGGCACTCTGCATAATGACTGTACTTTCTACGGTATATTTTGATGCCAAAACCTTTGTACATTTACTAATACTAATGATCTAAGTATTTCTACATTTGCAGTACTGATGCTTTTTCCACAGCTGACTTAACTATCCCCGACAACCGGTTTGGCAGCGAGCGCAGCCAGACATTACCAGTAAAAGCTACAAAACAATATTTCCAAGTGACAAAATAAAGGCGGTTCAACACAGTACAGTACAGTACAGTACACACAGTACAGTAGTTCTCTGTACCAGAGAAAAGTACAGAACAGAAACGGAATTGTTGTGCGTGCTCCTAATATGTTTACACTGCATGCTAGGCTAGACGTTACGCTAGTAAGGACAACACGAAATGTTCCCAGCACATGTTTACATTCTCGACGACACACGCCTAGGAGGAAGAACTCACCGCACCGCACCGCTCCTTTTGGCACCGCAAATCGCTATAGACTGTTCTACAGCAACTGCTGTATTATCTTGGATGGAGTGCAACAATTTTTTGTATTTTTCCAGTTTCCCATGCGTCTATGAGGTGACAGTATACTTCATTAGACACCCCGGAGTCGTTTTTATGTGCAATGGTGTATTAACTTTGTATTTAGGGTTTCTTCCTGGAGGCTGAACCCTTGACAGTCAAACGGGCCAATGAAATAAACAGTAATATAGTGACATCACACTATTAGCCCCTCCCCTAACACCTCCCCCTTTATCATACAACTACAGCTGTGGGTGCGGCTTCAGTTCAGGTGGATCACCACCCATCACCACCCACCAGGTAAACCAGGCATACTTAATGAACTGGTGGGCGTGTCCACATAAAAACAACATTTTAACAAAAACTGTACACTTTTTCGAAAAAATTATACCTCCTTATATAACAATAAGACCTGATGTTTTAGGGTGGAAAGAAATCACGGCACTCCATCTTTAAAAAGTGCACTGCGTTATATATTATAGCTCTACAGCTACCGCCAACATATTAACTTAAAACAAATGTTTTTAATATTTACCTCGACTACGATCGTGCCTTTATCTGTGCTTTCGTTTTTTTCGGGGTTTTTTTTGTCAAAGCGATGAGACGTTCATTAGTTAGGGTCCTTTGAAAATACCATGATGGTGGAAGAGAACAGACTGAGTGACTGACTGACTGACTGACTGACTGACTGAATGACTGACTGAGCGAGCGAGTGACTGAGTGAGTGACTGAGTGAGTGAGTGACTGAGTGAGTGAGTGAGTGAGTGAGTGAGCGAGTGAGCGACTGACTGACTGAGCGAGTGACTGAGCAAGTGAGTGAGTGAGTGCCTGAGTGAGTGAGTGAGTGAGTGAGTGACTGACTGACTGACTGACTGAGTGAGTGACTGAGTGACTGAGTGAGTGAGTGAGTGAGTTACCTAGCATTGGCGATGCACTCCAGTGTAACCTCGTTCCCCAACACCACGGACATGTTCTTTGGTCCGATCACAATCATGGGAGGGATGAGCTCTGAGTCAGGATCTGAGAGAGAGAGAGAGAGAGAGAGAGAGAGAGAGAGAGAGAGAGAGAGAGAGAGAGAGAGAGAGAGAGAGAGAGAGAGAGAGAGAGAGAGAGAGAGAGAGAGAGTCAAATATAAGTGGCGGTGTTATGAATTTCAAACATTGGCATTAAATACTTCAACACAGATCTTAGTTCACCTCCAAATGTATAGCTTTTTTTTCACTCCACAGAGACTTGAATATGTTTTATTTTCCCACGTCAATAACATAGGGACCCATTACTGGTCCTCCAAAGTCTCAATGGGGTGAGTAATTGATAGAAGAAAAGGTGTTTTTTGGGGGGTGAACTATCACTTTTTCTTCATCCCATTTTCTGACCTCAATTGCACCCAACATACCTGAACTTTGAGCATGCATTCGACTGGGGTTTTCTGAATAATTAGGCTCAAGCAAGTGCTCTGATTTGCCATGTGGACATCATTGTAACCCCACCGTTACAGTGATGTAAGGGTGGTTGGTTTGGATAAGGAGGAGGGTGAAAGGCAGCAGAGAGGAGAGGAACAGCTTTGATCTCTGCTTGGAAGGGAACAGGAAATGCGGGTAATTGACTCCAACTCTCTCTCTCTTTATTAATGCTTTTGTTTTAATCTTAGAGGAAAAGAATCATATCCTGCTGTCACATGAAGTATCACACACGCACATGCACGCACACGCACACACACACACAGCGCACGCACGCATGCATGTGCACAGGGAGAAGAAGGAGTTGAGCGTCAGGAAGATGAAGAGAGAAAGGAATAATGGGGAACACACAACATAGACGCTGACAGGCTGTGTGTGTGTGTGTGTGTGTGTGTGTGTGTGTGTGTGTGTGTGTGTGTGTGTGTGTGTGTGTGAGAGTGAGTGAGTGAGTGAGTGAGTGAGTGAGAGAGAGAGAGAGAGAGGGGGGGAGGGTCAGGGCTGTGAGAGACAATATTGGTAGCTTTAATTACCAATATTGGATTTGGTACATGGTTTTACATGGTTTGGATACTGTAAGTCAGTGGTTACCAATCTTGTGTCAAGAACCTCCAAATTGACACTAAAATTAGCCCACGGACCCCCATTTGAAAAGATATTCCAGGGACCCCCAAAAGAGAAGATCTTTACGGCTCTAGCAGTGATTCTCAACCCGTTTAATTCCAAGGACCCCCAGTTTGACATGCATTAGGCTATACAGACCTCCATTTAATGGACTGCTGCTGTTTCTACAACCAGAGGCCTACTGTATGGATGCTGGCCGCGGAAGATAACCGAGGCAAAAAGGTAAAGAGGTAAATAAATATTTTTAAATCAAATCTGGTGTTTCCCGTGGATGGCCCATAGGTGACCTTAATACCTTTTCACGAGACACGCTTGGCACAGATACGGTTAAGATGACCCAATGTTATTCAGCGGATGAACGCACGCACGCACGCATGCACACACACACGCGCACGCACGCACGAGAGGCTGGTAAAAGGATTGATATAAAGGGAGAAAGATGAAAGGCTATTCCTTTCACAGATTACAGTGTAATCCCTCGTTGAATGGATTCTGTCAGATTAAAGCTTGTTCTCTTATTAAATATGCCCATGTGTGTGTGTGTGTGTGTGTGTGTGTGTGTGCGTGCATGCGTGCGTGCATGCGTACGTGTGTGCGTGCGTGCTGTGCGATCTCCCTATGACAGGTGAATCTTGGTATAATATATGTGTTAAGCCCTTCAGACAAATCCACGCAGAGACCTACTGTAGAGTGCAGAGATTGGCTGAGAGGTGAGAGAACCCCCCCCCCCCCCCCCCCACACACACACACACACACACACACACACAGGATGTTTTGTCCGACCGTGTGTCTGTCTGTCCGTCCGTCCGTCCATCCTTCTGTCCGTCCGTCCGTGCACAGCTAATCTCTGGCACTTGTTATAGATCTTGTCTTTGGGCATTCCTGCAACCTGCCGGCTACTTTGTGGACATTCTCGGAGGTTTACGAATAAAGAAATGACAACCGTATGAAGTGAGGGGCGCTCTTATCAACATACATCAACATAACATCGTCTCATTCTCAACCAATGGCACATCTCCCACCCAATCACGCCGGCCAATCGCAATTTGTGTCCTCACGATTGTCTTCAATGTTTGTGTTTACACAATGTTTCTGTTTACACAAAGTCGTAAGACATGGTACTAGTGCTAGCAGAGGAGGCAGATTGTACTCTGAAAAACCCCGTCTTCACCCCCCACAACCGGGAGGCATAATCTTTGGTTCTTACCTCACGCTGGTACATTCTAAAGTCTCAAGCATTTATATTCCAAACGAGATGCTTCCGGAGGTCAGACATGAAGACAGAAACATTGTCCTTTTGGTGAAAAACCATGAAGAGCGCCGTAGATTCTGAGTTATGACCCATTCTTCTGGGTCCACAAAGGAAGTAAACGGCAGTGCATTGCACGAAACCCAAGGAGACGCCTATACACGTCCACGGCACCCCGTGGTTTTGATTCTAAAGACGAGTATACACGTCATTATCATAATTAGTGTTAAGACGCGCAAAGTAGGGCCCTGTGACTTTGTGTGTCTTGTTCTGCATAGTTCAGGCTATTTAAGGTGAATGTGTGTATTACTGCTGGTGCTTATTTCATGTCTTCACGTTTTATTACTGTATGCTATACAGGTGCGTGCTTGCGTGCGTGCGTGTGTGCATGCATGCGTGTCTGGATCATAATGCTCATTAATGCTGCATGCTAACAGCTAAGTGTCCTCGTCTCACCCCATACACTTTCCTTAGTGTCAGTAGAAAACCACAAGTTAAGATACAACATACACACACACACACACACACACAAACACACACACACACACACACACACACACACACACACACACACACACACACACACACACACACACACACACACACACACACACACACACACACAGATGCCCGTGTGTGTGTATTCTCCCATATGAGCAGTGGAGAGCAAGCTGCTGAAGTAGAGAGATATCTATCTATCTATCTATCTATCTATCTATATCCGAGAGAATAATAGGACCGCTTTGTGGGTTTGGCCATGTGAAAGCCCTTGTACCCCCAGGCAGATCCAGACAGGTCCAGTTGAGAGAAAGATAAGAGCAGTATACATTCTTAAATGGGGGTATTATTACCTGTTGATCCCCGATTTTTCTTGCCAACTGTCCAGCAGCCAAACACAGTGAGGTAGGGGGAGAGAGAGAGAGAGAGAGAGAGAGAGAGAGAGAGAGAGAGAGAGAGAGAGAGGGGAAGTACGACAGGAGAGATATCATTTACATTCCAAGCAGCAAAAAAAAACACACATTTAGAAAACAAACAAACAAAAAGCACAAATAGATCAGAGAGACGGAAAGAGAGAGAGAGAGAGGAAGACAGAAAAGATTCAACTTAACTATTAGTTAGACTATAGAACTTATTTATTAGTGTAAAGAGTATATGGTATGATATACTGTAGGATTGTAGGATGTATGTTTTTTTCTGTCTTGTCTGTTTCTGTATTTTTATTTTTTATTTTTAATATATATTTTGTATCCCACAATTTTGTAACCCATTTTCACCCCTGTGTCAATCATCTAATGTGATCCTGGGCTCTACACACCCTCCACCAACCTGGGGAGAGCAACAGACTTAACTCATGCTTCCTTCATGCTTGAGTGTCCAAGTTGCTCCTTTACACCTGACAGGGGGGAGTTTCCCTGGTTGGACGTAGCGCGTGGAAGGAACACGTTATTCCAACCAGTTCCTTTCCCCTCCATCAGGCGCCCCGGCTGGCCAGGGGGAGGCAGTTTAGACACCAGGATTACTGCATGTTTTTGTGAGGGTATCTACCCTAGGGGACACGGGGAGAACATGCAAACTCCACACAGAAAGGCCCTTTCGCCAACCCCGCCTTCGGGTATGGGCACTGATGACGCGGAGGAGGAAACACGCCGCCAGCACCCACAGCGCCCCGAGCGGGAATCGAACCCAGGACCTTCTAGCTGTGAGGCGACAGCACTACCAACTGTGCCACCGTGCCCCTGTTTCTGTATTTTTTTGAGCGGTGCCTAATCGCCCCAATGACTGTCCATGTGTCCGTCCGTCCGTCCGAGTATACGAGGCCTCAACAGCTGCAATACTGCTGGGTGACCTAAAGTGGCACTGTTGAGCAGCCTAAAAGGGCCATTCACGCTGAGCACTAGAACTATAACCGCAGCCATGCAGCCAGCGGTGTTGTGGAGCACTCTGCACCGCTCAGTTCACACAGGTGTGATTTTTCACTGTCACCATGCTGCTGACAGCTTGTTGGTGACACATCCATCAACCGTGGACGGCGATCATTAACTTCATCTCTTTCTCAAGTCATCCCTCTCTCCTCCTATCCCTCATCCCTCTCTCCTACCATCTATCCCATGCATTCTTACATTATTTCCATAAGGTCATGAAGTGACAGAAGGGAATGACACTGACACTTTAATGGCAGGTAATCCATAATATTCACAGTTCATCCATCAAACATTTGCACCAGGGCCCTGCAGCAGGCCTATATTGGACATTATGGTCGTTTTGCCTTGGGTATTAAAAGGTTCTTAAAAAGAAAACAATCACACCCGTGTGAAGTGAGGTCGCGAGGTCATAACATAACATCATATGCCGATCTTCTCAGCGACAGACAAAACAATCAAATGAATTAATGAAACAGCAACGATATAAAACAGTGGTTTTCAACCCGTTTCATATCAAGGTCCATTATTTATTGGGTATTTGAGTCACGGGACCTGCACCATTTGATGACATTTAGCCTTGCAGATTCAAAACTAACAAATATCTTTGTCGTTGGACAAGACTTTGTCCACAATTCCATTCTGTGTTGATGTTGGTACGATTGTGAATGAAAATACAATTCTTCTACATTAGCTCATTGTGTAGACTTCTTGTAAATTAAGCAATGCAGATGTGTAACAAATCATTTGGTTTCATGTTACGCTCTCAAGAGTTAAAGATCTATAAGGTTGGTTACCAACTCCCTATCATTTAGCTGGGGACCACCTGGAACCCCTCAAGGCCCACTGGTGGTCCCCGGACCACTGGTTGAGAACCACCGATATGAAGTAATATTGTGTGACCCAGGCCAGTGTCTGGATTTGCATTCAGCAGTGACTCCTCTGCTCCCCTGCTGAAATGTGAATGCTGCTGCTTTCTCATTTAGATTTTAATTAAAGAATAAAAAAAAATTAACAAGAAGAGAAGAGATGGTTCCAGCTATTTGCAGTGAGGACCTTAATTTACCTTACCCATGTAGCAGAAGCAACATACAAGGTAACAGAGCGTGCACACGAACACACACAAAAACACACACACACGAGTGTGTGTGTGTGTGTGTGTGTGTGCGTGTTACAGTCTCTGCCGTATGATTTGTATTCATGTATTCACTGTTGTGTATGCAGCTGCCTGAAGCACTTACAAGAAGCCGGTCACTGTGTCCTCTGTGTGTGTGTGTGTGTGTGTGTGTGTGTGTGTGTGTGTGTGTGTGTGTGTGTGTGTGTGTGTGTGAGTGTGTAAAGGTCAAGCATTGACAGTGTTTGAAGGCAGGCAGATGAACGATGTAACCTTCAATGACCCACGAGAGAGGACGGACGGACGGACGGACGGACGGACGGACGGACGGACGGACGGACGGACGGACGGACGGACAAAAGACTGATGGAGAGAATGATGAGAGATGATAGGGAGTCAAAAAGACAAAAATAATGGAGGCTTATGTGAGAAACATAATGAATCATATACACCGCCATGTTTATACGGATATAATGAAATGTACAGTACATACACATACGCTCCATTTCTATATGAATATAATGACATACATGCCATGTTTATATGGATATTAATGGTAGCTGTTCTCAACCAGATTGCCAGATTTATGAGGAGAGGAGGTGAGCTGGGCGTACGAAGAGGAATTATGGAGAGAGAGAGAGAGAGAGAGAGAGAGAGAGAGAGAGAGAGAAAGCATCTGAAAGATCTGAGTCAGTATGGAGGTCACTGGTTCAACACTGCAGCCGCACGCACGCACGCAAGCACAAAAACGCACACACACACACACACACACACACACACACACACACACACACACACACACACACACACACACACACACACACACACACACACACACACACACACACACACACACACACACACACACACACACACACACACACACACACACACACACACATATTCAAGCGTGCATGCTTCCTCTCTCTATCTCTCAGGCGTGTGCAGGTAAAAGCTGCTGTCAGTCATGTGTGTACAGAAGTCACCAGGTTCTGACATTTCCTTTGTTCACTGAGTGAACGGGCTTATCCTCTCTTCTCTCTCTACCCCCCTATACAGCACACAGACAAACAGTCTGCTGCCGATAATTACACTCCCAATGTGGAACTGAGATAAATGTAAGGAAAAAAAGAAGAAAAACAAACCAAAACAAACTGAACAGACACACTTATTATTAAAAGTTGCCTCATTAAATGTAGCTTTTATCACCTTTAAGGTGTTTTCTCTTGTCTAAATGGACACTTGGTGTCCTTGGGTGCCCATGAGTTATCATTCAAATTGAAATGTTTGACATAGGTGTGATCAATCATCCAATCAAGTGATGAACATATATTCTGTCCTATGTCACTTTTTGATTATGCCTGAAGAAGGTCAGTAGACCGAAAGCTTGCCAAATAAATTGATTGTGCGCAGATCTGAGTGTGCGGAGTTTCCCTTTATTTTTTCTCATGTTCCTTTTGTGGCTCCAGCACCTCTCCTAAGTTTTTTCAGCGGATGAGCGGTGGTTCTTTTTCTATCACCTTTAAGTGGGAAAATAAATGAAAAGTGCCGGTGAAAATTGAGATTGACAAACAAAAAAGTGGAAGATACCTATTGCGAACTGACAAGTTCAAGAAAAGTCCAAAATAAAGCTGTTTTCGGTGAGGTAAGTATTTTTCCGTCATTTTCAGCTCTGGCATTTTAGGTGAATGATAGACAAAGTATTTGGAGATTCCGAATGTGTGTGACTCGTTTTTTCTTCTTTTACCCGTTTTTCTCTCCAAAATGTGTTGTCGTTATTTTATGCCAATTGATTCCTCCTCACACACATCTCTGTGGGTTGTCAGTCACTGCTGTTATATCCCACTGACTCATTGAGCCAGTGAGGAGGCCCCACCGCGAGGATCCTTCTCCTCCCGTCCGCCCATGGGCATATATAGGACTATATAATGTGCCACAATGACAAATATCCCCCTCCTCGCATGGCTTCCCTCCTCACTACACATGCAGGCCAATCATATATGTCCGTAGAGACCCTCGACAAAGCCGGATGCGCCGCGCTGGATTCGAACGCCCCCACACTTCGCGGTGGTGGGCTGCTATTTTTTCCCTGCAGAGCACCTTTAACCCATTTGTGACCCAAATTAATTCCCCGGTATTTTTGCTCTCCTGCAAACTGTGCACGTGTGTGTGTGTGTGTGTGCGATATGTGACCGCAAACACACGTTACGTGTTGCACTTGAACGCACCACTGTGTTCGGCTGCATGCATATAGAATGCTCATTCTATGTTCCGTCATGTACAATGGGATGACTCCTCAAAAGAACCGATCTACAAGGTCACAATGTTTTGAGCTTGTAGATCTATTCTTTCACATTTGTATGGTGAAATATCCATCAGGCTACCCCATTAAAGTTCCTGGCATACCAAATCTTTTCCAATGGGAAAGCGTGGCTTGATTCATACTGTATCTCTACAATAGAGCAATTGGACACACACATACACGCACTGGCACGCACGCAGAACGCGCACACGCACGCACGCTCCTCGCACACATACACCATCAGTGAAAATGCAATCATTGATTATTGGAGTGTGAATACACATGGGCAATGGGTATTTAGCGTGCGTGTGTGTGTATATGTGTGCATGCGTGCGTGTGTGCACATGCGTGTGTGCGTGCACGTGTGCGTGTGTGTGCGTGTGTGCGGTATTGCAGGGGTGGTGGATCCCAATTACTAATTGTGCATTGGTGGGGTTTATAAAAGCTTTCAGTCTGCACTTTGTGAATCTGTTTGTACATTATAATATTTGTTCCTGTAATGTGGAGTACATTGGGTACCTGGTATGATAATGTGCCACGCAAATAGAATGGACTTGCAGTAGATGCAAACATCCCACGCATGCACACACCACAGTGAAAGCATATCGTCAACACAAAGAAGATTAGAGACCATATCCTGAGTTAGTTTAACGTTTAACTACCCATTATGTGCTGTTGATGCAATAGTAATCCATCTCAGTACAAGATCTATAGAGCAGGGGTTCACTTCTCGACCTGTGGGTCGTGACCCACAGGTCCCCAAATTATTTTCAAAAAGAAAATAAATAAATATATATATATATATATTTTGCAACAAAATGGCTGGAAAATGGAAATTAAGAGTTTACATAATACATAGTACTAGGTGCATGCATACACGTAATGATTATATCTGGTTTGAGTATTAATTTATGATATATTTTCTCTATTATTATTAAGGTTATTTTTGCAGTCAGTTTGCATTGGTGGTGAGGAGGGTTTGCGGGGCGGGGGGCGCGACACATGGACAAAGCATTTCCGGGGTTCCCCAGCCAAAAATAGTTGAGGAACCGCAGATTCACCAACGCTAGCGTCCGTGCGTGCATGCTTGCGTGTGTACGCACGCATGCGCCTACAACGTTATCACTCATTAGGGCCAGTGCAGTTAGGATCTGTGTCTGATTAATGGCTTAATTGATTAAGTGGCCCCGAAGATTGATTGGTAGAGTCTGGCCATAATGGATTCATTAGAACGGTGACAGATCAATGAGATCTGGCTGCAGCTGTTGGGTCTGACTCTGGACGGCACCGCCTCTTAATGGACATCATCTGTCTGTCTATGGACCACGCACACACACGCACGCACGCACACACACGCACGCACGCACGCACGCACACACGCATGCACGCACGCACACACACACACACACACACACGCACACACACACACACACACACACACACACACACACACACACACACACACACATGCTAAATACCCATTGCCCATGTGTATTCACACTCCAATAATCAATGAGTGCATGTTCACTGATGGTGTATGTGTGCGTGTTTGTGCGTGTGTGCGCTCGCATACGTGTGTGTGTGCGCTCTGCGTGTGTGCCAGTCTGTGTATGTCTGTGTCCTTGCTCTATTCATTGTATTCAGAGATGCTGAGAGGAGTGGTATGGAGGCCAAGATGGAAATAGCAAGACATGCCATCACCGTGTGAAGTGGGCCTTTTCAGGAGACCACCAGCAGGTTGGAGTCTATTCATTGATTCCAATGGAGTGAGCGTGAACACAGCGTTCTTTACCTCCATGGTCACTGAAGTAAATATTGGACCCCGTCGTCACAAGCCACACAATATTTCGCACGCACGCACGCACGCACGCACCTCTATCTCTCTCGTTTGCAATCTCTCACTTTGTTTGTTTAGCTTGTTTGATTTCTGACTTGTTACTTTCTCCATATCTCCGCTAATCCGACGCCCCCAACTCCCTATGGCCTTGTATCTCTGCTGTGTCCTCTTCATTCTCTCTCTCTCTCTCTCTCTCTCTCTCCGTATCACTCCATCCATTCCTAACGAAACGATTGCCTCATTTGCTCTCCAAGCCCTTGATAAAAGCATTGCCTATAATAAACTGTGATAACACAGGGGACGGGAGGACACACACACACACACGCACGGTCCTCGCTCTGAGAACATGCGCCAGCGACGTGCACGTGCTTGACAGTGCGCGGTGAGACGGGGGCGTTTTTCCGACAAGTCCTTAACAAAAGATGCCTGTGAGCGCCACGCACGCACGCAGCGCTTCACATCCCGATGATGTGTCAACTCCATAAATAGAGGCTCTAATGAACAGAGAGATGGGAACATGCATTATGCACGTGCATGTGTGATCCCAGCGACTTTCTCTCTGTAGTACTAGACTTTTATTTACCGACGGCAGATTCTGTTTGAACTGACTCAGAGAGGCTTTGCATAATGACAAGACGTGCACGCATGCACACGCACACACACACACACACACACACACACACACACACGTGAGAGCGAGCGTCGGAAGTCAAACAGAGATGGGGCACTGACTGTGAAGGTCTCACCAATCAACCAATCGTCTCTCTTGTGTCTATCATTCATTAGATCAGTGTTTCTCAACCTTTTTTGTCCCGGGGCACACTTTTTATAGCCTAAAAATCTCGGGGCACACCTAGATATATGGTGTGTGTATATACTGTATATACCGGTGTATATATATATATATAGTAAATATATATATATTATATATATATATATATATATATATGAACCCAATATACTTTTAAAAACACACATGACAGCACTCGTCAAATAACTTTAAAGAGAAAGAAAAGGACAGAGACAGTGCCTCAGTTTCACCAATTTATTTTTGAAAACTCATACAAAATATAGCAAACACATGTTCAATTTGTCAATGCAAAGTAATACTTCTAAATAAAAAAAGGAGTTGTGAAAACAAGAACAAAAATCTTTTGCCACAATACAATGGTCTTAAACTTGAGCACTTTTGTACAAAGAAAATCGTAAAAAATAATTGATAAAAAGAAATTATGTAAATAAAAGTAAATATGTTTGACAAGTTCTGTCTTAGTGTGAACCTTGAGCTTGTCTGCGGACAGAAAGCACTTAAATTCCTCCCTCAGTTCATATACACGCGACAAAACCTTTCCTCTGGAAAGCCATCGAACCTCGGTGTGCAAAAGTTTGATGTTCCGCCTCCATTTCCTCGCACAGTGTGGCGAACAGCCTGCTTTTCAGTGGTCTTGGCGTCTTGCTTTAATAAAGTTAACGACGCTTACTGCATTTTCCAACACAACTAACAGGTCTTTTGGTAAAGTCTTTGCAACCAGCGCCTCGCGGTGTAAAAAACAGTGTGTAGCCATGACGTCAGGATTAATCTCTTTCACTCGGCTAACAAATCCCTTGTATCGCCCGGTCATAGCTGCTTGTTGTTGTTGCTTGCTGTTTGCAAGCTTGAATCCACAAACTATACACAGCGGAATCGGGTATGTTTTATCCCCAGTAAACGTGAAGCCAAACTTCATGTAATCATCACGGTACAGTCTGGCAGGGGCTTTCTTTGTAGGCGTTGCGTTGGTAGTAGCCTAGTCGCCGTTCCCCCCGGCAGCGAGGGACCGATTGCTGTGCCGTCATCAGATGCAGGTGACACGGCGCCGCTGTCTGTGCTGTCGGGTTCTGGTGGTGTCTTTCTGGAGGGAACGAAATGTAGCGTCTTCTGGATGCATCTCTTTTTTGCTGCTGGTTGTCTCCACCAGCCGAAGGCTAGGGGGAGAGTATGTTTTGCACTCCGTCCGTCCGTGTGTCCGTGTGTGTGTGTGTGTGTCCGTTAGCAGCTAATCTCGGCCACCGTTAACCCGGTCGATGCCAAATTTTGCACACACACTCCCTGGATGCCAACGATGAACCTCTGCCCCAAACTTTCCAGAATGGCCTGTTATAGCGCCACCAAGAGGCCGCTTTGTGCAAAACAAGTTTTTGCACAGTACACCTACAGATTTTGTCCAAACATCACGCAAATTGGTACACAGTCTCTCTAGAGCCATTCAACAAAACCAGTCTTTCAGATTTCCAGAACGGCCTGTTATAGCGCCACCAGGAGGCCGCTTTGTGCAAAACAAGTTTTTGCACAGTACACCTACAGATTTTGTCCAAACATCACGCAAATTGGTACACAGTCTCTCTAGAGCCATTCAACGAAACCGGTCTTTCAGATTTCTCACACTCCATCCTGATTGGTTAAGATTGGCTTCCAAAGTTCACAGGAGTGCTCAGTTTCAAACAAAATGCTGCAAATCATGAACACATCGCGTGATTTCCGTGAAATTGTGCACCCACATTCCCACTAGGCAGAGGACGAAATGCCACATGAACAATTTCAACTCAGCCTCAAGGTGGCGCTATAACTGGCCGAAAAGTGTTTTTACCTCTAACTGCACGGATCTGTGGATAACTTTGTATGCCAACTCCCTAGAGGCCAAGGAAAAACCTTTGCCTGGAATTCTTCACATCTGCTCATCCTGGTGGAGACCTGTGCCCAGTAGGGCACTTTTTCTAGTTCCATCTTGTAGTAGCTGTACAATGTGAATGCCATGTCTGTGACCCATTTATACAGTAAAGTTGCCAGGCGATTAACATTTCTATGGCCGATGGTCGTTAAGAGTCTATTGTTCCGTCGTCATGTTTTCGCACGTCAATTTAGACGTGTGACAACAACAACGACGCAACAATAGGACGCCTAGCTATCGCTTTCGGGGGAGGGCTAGTGTTACTTTTGGTAAAAATCTCGAGGCACACCTGGAGTGCCGCGGTACATAGGTTGAGAAACACTGCATTAGATCATTATTCTTGTATTTCTTCATGCCAGTCTCTCCGTGGCCACACCCTCTGCCTAATCATCGACACCTCTCTTTCCCTCACATCTCTCTCACATCTCACACAGCTCCTGTAAACGGCAACATGCGGTTGGCATGAACACACACACACACACACACACACACACACACACACACACTATAGTAACAGCGTCTCCGGCATAATGGCGGCTGCCAATTATAGCAGTGACAGCACAGTATACTTTGCCAGGCTTTTTTACTCCTTTTTGGGCTATCCCAAGTTGTTGAAACCGTCTAAAAAGGCGGATTTCGACTGAATTAGCGACACAGCACTGCACCGCATGAAACAACAACAAAACCTTATGGTGAGAAATGAAGAAAACAAGCAGATCATTTGGACAGCAGCGCTATATAGAATCACTATCTGACCATGACCGTGAGGAGAAAAAAAGAGGTCAACCACAGAAGCAAAAGAAAAATAGAAACAGTGAGCAAACCTGTAGTTATGTTAGCGCGTGTCACGATCGTTACACCGTCCCATTTTGACCTGAGATCAGATTGTAAAAACATTCCTTCTACATGCCGCCAGTGTTCTGAAAAAGCTATGTTTCTATGTCAGTGGCGCTCAACAATTTCATGTCAAGGACCCCCAGAATTATCTGTATTTGGCCACCGACCTCAATCTGAAAATATGTTGTTCCAGGGGCCTCCCCAGTAGCAAAGATTTGAGTTAAAAACGTTCGCTCTGAAAGAATATATATTCAAAGATTTGCGCTGCATTTTCAAGATTTTTCAAAAATAGCAGACCTACAAGCTCGTGATCTGCTATTTTTCAATAGCTAAAGCATAACATAACGCTTACACCAAAAGGGGTTCCCGCCCAAAATGGGGAGCTTTATCTATACCGCTAGTACTGTATGTTAAGGCCTATTAAGGCAATCGCGGGCTCACTTGCTGTTCTTTGCATAACCTCTGTGAGTCATGGAGCGGATTATGTCTCTGATGAGGCTGCAGATGAGTGGATATGCTAAGATGTGTGATAGGTTGTTCCCGGAGGTAACGATGCGCTCCTGTAATACCCCTTGGTAAAATATAATAGAACATATATTATGCTTTGTAGAGAATAGACCTTTAAAACCTAGGAGACACGTACAGCATGCACATTGCGCCTAAAGGGTTTGACTGTAAACTGGAAGTTCTGCTGTAGATATACTGCTGCTAGAACTACGATTGTGTAGTACATGTTTTACATTTATTTATACAGTATGCATTCTGTTGTTGACATACTGCTGTGAGAACTATTTTTGAATGTTTATACATTATGCATGTTCAGAAGATAAAGAGAAACTTGGCCTTCAACCTTCAATGGAATTAGAAAAAAATATCCGCTGGCCTGCAGAATTAGAACAACATATGCAGAATAAGAATAACCCATTTTGGGGCGGGAACCCTTTTGGTGTTTCAAGCATTCTGTAGCCATTGGGAAATAGCAGATCTACAAGTTCATAGCGCGCCACCGAGTGGCGCGCTATGAACTTGTAGGTCTGCTATTTTTGAAAAATCATAAAAATGCGGCACAAATCTTTGACTAGTATTATATTCTTTCAGAGCGAACGTTTTTTTTATTTCGACGTCAGGCCTAAATGGGATAACTGAATGTTATTGCATTACACGTTGTCAAGGGGAAATGTTGTGGGGAAAAGTATACGAGCATGATACAATAACAACAATTTGATGGCGGCTAATTTGTTGGCTCCTCTTTTTAACCCATTTTAGACCATGAGGGTGAGCAGGGAGCTATACAGGAGTGGAGCTCCACCAGTTCTGAGGCTTCTTAAACCCATTCTGACCTGAGATCAGATTTAAAAAATGTCTATTACATCCTGACAGTTTCATTATTAACCCATTCTGAACTGAGATCAGATTCTAAAAATGTCTTCGATTTTTCAAAAAAATAGCAGATCTACAAGCTCATAGCGCGCCACCGAGTGGCGCGCTATGAGCTTGTAGATCTGCTATTTTTCAATAGCTAAGGCATGACATAATGCTAACCCCAAAATGGGTTAAAACACCTACACAGGTGTTTTTATGAATGTCGTTTTTTCGTTTGTCATGTCTACATGAAAACGTAGATAAAGTGGACCCAGACAAAACCTCTGTTATCTTGTTCATATCAGGACGCATAACAGAGGTTTTTTTTTCTCCACTGTTGCCGGACATTTAAAAAATCATGTTTGGGGGGAGGGCAAAAATGCATTTGCGTGCATTGCCATTGGTCATAAAAGCGTCTGTCGTATCTGGGTACCAATAATTCTATGCAATATCTCATGTTCTTGTACTCAAACTGTTGTATTCAGTGGGAACCGGCTTAATATGCAAGGCAGTTCGTCTCAGAGGCCTGCCTTTTGTTATTCAAAGTCAGGGTGTCGAGGGTTTGTTTATACTCTGAGGTTAGATCCTGGGTCACACCTAAAGATTTTACATGCTAGAAGATGAACAATGGATCAAAGCTACAGTGATCTACCTTCCAGAGGAGTGGCCAAATGCCAGTCTGGCTCAATGTGGATTCGTGATAGTTTAAAGCAGTTTGATTTGAATGTAAAGTTGGTCAATTGGGCTGCAGGTCACTCCTGTGGCCAGGTCGCTCCTGTGTGAGCTTATGGTATGCTTTGCTGCTGTGCTGTACTCTGAATAAACAACTCATGGAACATGGAATCTCGTCTGTCTGCCGTGCACATTTACTCTCCTGTATTGTATTTTAATATACGACACGTCCACTATAGGCTAGGGTCAAAGGTGACACTTCTCTGGACTGTTCATCAACCACAACAACATCTGGTGTATCAGCTGTCACAAATGTAAAGATGTCTGGGTTATCACAGAGATGTCTGGGTTATCACAGAGATGGAACATGGACGAAATGACATGGGAATGTTTGTACATTCTGACTGTAGATGCATGATTCTTTTATATGACATGAGTTCCACTGTTCTATCGTGACGTATGTACATCCCTTTGTATGCATAACAGCCATTCAAGACGCACGCACGCACGCACACACGCACGCACGCGTATTCATCACAGAGACAGATGTCGGGGTGTTGGCACGGTGATGATAAGGCACAGAATCGTTATAACGATGAGTGCCACAGCACTTATCCAGACCGTCAACACCACATTCGCCATCGTGCGTGTGCATGTGTGTGTCTGTGCGTGTGTGCGTGCGTGTGTGAATTCCGTCTGCCACAGTTGAGATTAAATCTACAGACGGCAGTGTGTGTGAAGATGATCATTAGATGTTCATTATACGTCCTCAAACACTCTCCTCTCCTCTCCTCTCCTCTCCTCTCCTCTCCTCTCCTCTCCTCTCCTCTCCTCTCCTCTCCTCTCCTCTCCTCTCCTCTCCTCTCCTCTCCTCTCCTCTCCTCCACACGCACACACGCACATAGACGCGCACGTAGGCACGCACGCGCATTGCCATCAGTGGAGGTTATAGTAGAAATCCATCTCAGAATATAAAAAAATATAAAAAAATTCACACCTTTTGAAATCTATCCTTCTTCCTGACAAGGATGTCAGGATGTCATGATGGAGGAGAGGCCTCAGTGTGTTCCCTCCTCCATACAGTCTGTCCTATAGCAGCACTCTCTCTCTCCGCTTTCTCATCCCTCTTTTGTTCCAAAGAAAACGTAAAACCCTAACCCTAACCTCAGTCTTAACCGTACAGGTCGCTATAACCCCCTCTGCCATAATATTGCCATCTTTTTTTTTTACCTCTTCGTCCTTTCCATTTGCTCTCATCTATCGCTCTGGTTTGTACTCCATGAGCCGGGGAGGGGATTGGTGGATCATCCGTCCATCTAAACCCATCTAAACCCATCTAAACCCATCTCGGCCCCATGTGAACTTTCTGCCAATTAGGTCCATAAGTATGTGGAACACGCTACGACAGGCAGACACACACGAAATGACGTGCATGCTTGCTTGCAGCCTTGCACACACACGCACGTCCGTACAAAATCACATGTGACACACGGACACACACAGCACACACACACTGACAAACACACAGGCAGTGTGTCAGTCACGCTGGCACATATAGCCTGCTGAGCCATCCATCAGCCATGCATCTTCCTGTCTGAGCGGTGTACTGTATGGTTCCATCTCTCTGTCCGTAGACACACTATACAGCGGGGTTTTAATTATAGAAGCACAGAGGAGCCTCATTACAGACACACACAGAGAGGCAGCACAGAGAATACAGAGACACAGGACGCACATGGAGATAAAAAAGATACAGCCTGATGTAACAACTCCCAACATGGTTGTATAGCTGCGCTTGTGGCTATAAGAACCGATCAAAACTTCTTCTCATCAAATCCACCCCGAATAAAGGAACCGAGGAACAAAGAAAGGAAAGAAATGTGTCCTTATGAGCGAGGTCAATTTATTGCATGGGTCCAATTTCTCTCAGGCACTGCAGCTCTATAGGCTATGAAATAATGACCACCGTAGGATGAGTTAAAAAAAGAGATAAAGAGTTTAATTTCTGAACAACTGTCTTGAAAATTGACATTTTTAAATGCCTTAAGGATGCTACCAGTGTTTTCATTTACATTTTTGTAGACTGAATATTTCTCAAAATGTTAAATCTATCCGTGTGTTTAATCCCTTGTGAAAATAATATCCTTTCAATAATTTATTTTACAAGAGGAGATTGCTCCGTCTTATGTGTCACTATAAACTAGCATATTCATATAGGGACATTTCATATCCGATTTACACTCTTGTAAGAACAAGAACAGCTGGTGCCCTGTCTATATTCCACACGGCATCATTTCCAGACTGAGAAGCACTAGTGAGAAGGAAAAAAAGGGAAAAAAAAGAATCTGTGGAACGGAGTAAATAAGTCTGGATTCCAGGCACTGCTGTGTGGTGGGTGGAGATGCAGGGAGGAGTGGCTAACGGGAGCCGTGCCAGGGTTTATTGAATAATGGCAGGTGTTTGTGCTAGTGACTAACAAGGTTTGCCTCCATTTGGGAGAGTGCTGTGCCTGAGGGTGGCCTGCACGCAGACAGAAGCCACGCAGACAGCAGAGAGTAGACACACTGCAGACGAGAAAGCTGAAAGTGCAATGAACCATTTGAACCCCGAGTCCGTGCGGCATGCAGGCAATATTCCCAGCATTGGAGTGGCTATAGGGCTGACTTTATTTTTGCACTGTATTTATAGCGGTGTTTATGTTTATGTTCCACCGAGCGTCTGTGTGTGAAGCCAATAAATGACCAGTCTGTCCTTCCATGTGGCTGAGGTTAATCCACAGTATACAGTAGCAACTGTGCTACAGTTATGAACCGAAATATTGCTTATTTCAGGTTTTAATGGACATTTAATTTCAATGTCACGCCCACATGTGACTCCTATACCAGCGATAGTCAAACCACACGACACGTTGCAGTTTGCATATCGATACAGTTCAAATTAAAATGTTCACCTGTTAACAGTACAGTAACTGCATCGATGCAGAGTTACTGTGTCATTGCACCCCTACACCACCAATGGGGAATGTTGGCCCTATGTGTCTTACAGTATGTTTGAGAATGTGTTGTTAATAAACACGGAGTGGAACAACCGCTAATAGAGAAAGAAACAACCGCTAATAGAGAAGAGACAAAGCCCATAGTTTCCAGTACGAGTGATTAAACTGGTGGGCTGTCTGTCTCGGCTTCAAATAAAGCTTATCAATCTTCCACGCCAGCGCTTCTTAACTCCACGGAGCCACGACCCCACAAGAGAGTTAAGATTAAGTGAGTTAAGAAAAAGAAGGAAAATCAATGCCGGATAGCCACAAACATCTTAGCATGTCACTGTAATTTGTGTGCTTTTATCTCGGGAACTGATGAACATTTGCTGGTCCTCGCCTCCCACCAGCAATTAATTAAATGAAAAAGGCGAGGGGGGGGGTGGGGGCAGAGATCTTAAAATAATCACATTTTGGTGTTACGTGATGGTGGTGGTACTGTAGCAGAGGACTATAAATAAAAGTCGACATTGATGCGTCATTTGCACATTTACATGCTGGTCTCAGGCATGACCTTTAGTAGGTGATTCTGAATATTTCTCAAAATGTTAAATCTATAGCGGTGTGTTTTGATTTGTACTCCCTTGCACATGTCGCAAAGAGCCTTTTAATACCTTGTGAAAAGAACATCCCTTCGATTATTTATTTTACGAGAGGAGAGGTCTCTATAAACTATTATATTACTATATTACCTACTGCGCTACGGACATCTCATATCCGATTTACACTCTCTTGTAAGAACAAGAACAGCTGGGGCCCTGTCTATATTTCACACAGCCAGTAATCTAGGTCAATTCACACACTGTGGGTACATTTATTTTGCCAGAATATAATCTGCATAAACCACCCTCAGAGTACGTGTGGACCAGGGGGTCATCAATGTGTCCGTGTGTACACATGTGTGCACATGTGTATGTGGCAAGACTTGGCCTCGTCCATGGCACATTTTAATACTTGGCCTCGTCCGTGTCACATTTTAATACTTGGCCTCGTCCGTGTCAAATTTTAAGACTTGGCCTCGTCCATGGCACATTTTAATACTTGGCCTCGTCCGTGTCAAATTTTAAGACTTGGCCTCGTCCGTGTCAAATTTTAAGACTTGGCCTCGTCCGTGTCAAATTTTAAGACTTGGCCTCGTCCGTGTCAAATTTTAAGACTTGGCCTCGTCCGTGTCAAATTTTAAGACTTGGCCTCGTCCATGGCAAATTTTAATACTTGGCCTCGTCCATGGCAAATTTTAATACTTGGCCTCGTCCATGGCAAATTTTAATACTTGGCCTCGTCCATGGCAAATTTTAATACTTGGCCTCGTCCATGGCAAACTTTAGGTTTTGTTTTTACGCAACATTAGAATGTTCTCATCAT
This sequence comes from Protomyctophum parallelum, assembly GCF_964188405.1. Lineage (NCBI taxonomy): Eukaryota > Metazoa > Chordata > Actinopteri > Myctophiformes > Myctophidae > Protomyctophum > Protomyctophum parallelum. The sequence continues at coordinate 31,536,832 of NC_139702.1, read as the reverse complement.
AACGTTCATTAATACGTTCTTATTTTGATCATAATATTCAATGTCAGTCTCCCTTCTTCAGAAGATGCATGACGCTACTTTGCTATGACACTATGGAACATTCCGGAGTCCACTGGTACAGTGGTTCTCAGACAAATGAGAGTGTATACAAATGGAACCAAATCGTTCCGTTTGGACCATAAAAATGGTGCAAAAATTTCACCTTTAATCTTTACCTAAATTATTAGCGCATTCTGTAATACTATACCGTTCTGTGTTCACTATACCAGGTTATAATATAACCTGATAATATAACTGACAGCAACGATATTTAAAAACCTTGTATCTCCATGTTTCAATTTATTAAGATGTTTTTGGGGAAATGAATTGCCAATTTGCCATACACAAACAGTCTTGTTCTTGTAAAATAGCCGAACTACACATTTTGAAAGTGCAGTGAAGTCTGGTCTTGTATAAATATAATCAATCAAACGTATCAGCAAGAGCTTGTGACAAAATAATAACTACACTGCATCCATTGGAACGCAACTTGTTGTTCCCCATTTCATGATAAGATAAATGGTTTTGGACATACTAGGTTTCCACCTGACAGTGACGATATATTGTGTACGGTAATCAGTGATGGAGGAAGTTTTACCTAAGTAAAAGTGTCAATACTGCAACGTACATATACTCTGTTACAAGCAGAAGTCTCCTACTTGAGTAAAAGTACAGTAAGTATCGTCAACAAAACTGTACTACCAAAAGTAAAAGTGATCTTGTAGATCTGCTATTTTCAAATTGGCGATATATACATGGCTGAAGTAGTTGTGTGTTTTGTAATAATCAAAATCTAGAAAATAGGAGGTGCGTGCGTGTGTGCGTGCGTGCGTGCGTCTGTTCCTTGATGCTCAGCGAGTCATGATGCAGCAAAATGGTAAACACCTCCAGCAAACCAGCACATTAAACAGTGCAGCAGCACGAGAGTGCTGTAGCAGTCCACATACTGGATGTAGATCCATGTGATCCTGAGATGGATCGTATACAAATGAGGACTGATGGCTTTCAGCTGGCTGCTTACCACTCGCACAAACACACACACACACACACACAGGAAAGGAGTATGTATGCCTACACACACACACAAACCCACACCCTGTTTCCAGGGACGCTAAAATACCTCCAATTAGATGCGCCACAAAACAACTGGGATGGGACCTGGAGCAAACACACACAGCCATGTATGCCGGTGCGCACACACATACTCTCTCTCTCTCTCTCTCTCTCTCTCTCTCTCTCTCTCTCAGAGACATGGGACGCTCTCATTTAAGAGTCAGTCATGTGGAAAGGAAACATCTGGTGGGGAGAGAAGAGGATTAGAGACAGAAACAAACCGCATGTGTGTGCGCGCGCGCACACACACACACAAGAAGAACTCCCACAAGTTTGGATCACACATCTCTCCAAGTCTTCTCTGCGGTACAGACACGGCTTGTGTCTCATCGTTCCATATGTCAGGCAGTATTGGTGTGCATATTCCATTATTTTTAACTTTCTCCCCCTCTCTCTCTCTCTCCCTCTCTCCCTCTCTCCCTCTCTCTCTCTCTCTCTCTCCCTCCCTCTCCCTCTCTCCAGATGGTCTGCTGCCACTTTATCCTTACCTTCTAAACAAATGGATGCTTCACCACGTGGATAATGACCTCCACATGCACCAGCCTCCACATGCACCAGCACGCACGCACACACACCCATGTGTCACTGCAAGGAAGATTTATGCAAACTAAATGTGTATGTGTGCCTGTGTATTGGTGTTGTTGGTGCATGAGTGTGTGAGTGGTGCATGCGTGTGTGTGCGCCCGTGCACTGCATGCCCTTGCAGGTTGTCCCGAGGTCAGATGAGTCAGGTGTTGCATCGGCTCATGTATTCTTCCCCTCCTGACAAAAGGACGCTCCGTCACAAAGGAGGAGGAGAGGAAGGAGAGCGGCTCCCCGGCTCGCAGCACAGACGGATGAGGAGAAAACCAAACACCCAAGAGGGCCATGCAGGGGAGGATAGGAGACGCACAGAAGGCTACCGGCAGGAGGTGCAATCACACTCACATCATGGACTATAGGCTCTGTATCAACCTCAGACCTCCTCCACTCTCCTCCTCTACTCCTCCTCCAACTCCCCTTCACATTATATCTATCTCTCCTCCGCCTCCCCTTCACATCCTATATCTCTCTCTCCTCCACATCCCCTTCACATCCTATATCTCTCTCTCTCCACCACCTCCCCTTCACCTCCTATATCTCTCCTCCACCTCCCCTTCACATCCTATATCTCTCTCCACCACCTCCCCTTCACCTCCTATATCTCTCCTCCACCTCCCCTTCACATCCTATATCTCTCTCCTCCACCTCCCCTTCACCTCATATCTCTCTCCTCCACCTCCCCTTCACATCCTATATCTCTCTCCTCCACCTCCCCTTCACCTCATATCTCTCTCCTCCACCTCCCCTTCACATCCTATATCTCTCTCCACCACCTCCCCTTCACCTCCTATATCTCTCCTCCACCTCCCCTTCACATCCTATATCTCTCTCCTCCACCTCCCCTTCACATTATCTCTCTCTCCTCCACCTCCCCTTCACCTTATATCTCTCTCCTCCACCTCCCCTTCACATTATCTCTCTCTCCTCCACCTCCCCTTCACATCCTATATCTCTCTCCTCCACCTCCCCTTCACATTATATCTCTCTCCTCCACCTCCCCTTCACATTATATCTCTCTCCTCCACCTCCCCTTCACATTATCTCTCTCTCCTCCACCTCCCCTTCACCTCCTATATCTCTCTCCTCCACCTCCCCTTCACATTATCTCTCTCTCCACCTCCCCTTCACATCCTATATCTCTCTCCTCCACCTCCCCTTCACCTCCTATCTCTCTCTCCACCTCCCCTTCACCTCCTATATCTCTCTCCTCCACCTCCCCTTCACATCCTATATCTCTCTCCTCCACCTCCCCTTCACCTCCTATATCTCTCCTCCACCTCCCCTTCACATCCTATATCTCTCTCCTCCACCTCCCCTTCACATCCTATATATCTCTCCTCCACCTCCCCTTCACATCCTATATCTCTCTCCTCCACCTCCCCTTCACCTCCTATATCTCTCTCCACCACCTCCCCTTCACATCCTATATCTCTCTCCTCCACTTCCCCTTCACATCCTATATCTCTCTCCTCCACCTCCCCTTCACATCCTATATCTCTCTCCTCCACCTCCCCTTCACATCCTATAGCTCTCTCCTCCACATCCTATATCTCTCTCCTCCACCTCCCCTTCACATCCTATATCTCTCTCCTCCACCTCCCCTTCACATTATCTCTCTCTCCTCCACCTCCCCTTCACATCCTATATCTCTCTCCTCCACCTCCCTTCACATTATATCTCTCTCCACCACCTCCCCTTCACCTGCTATATCTCTCCTCCACCTTCCCTTCACATCCTATATCTCTCTCCTCCACCTCCCCTTCACCTCCTATATCTCTCCTCCACCTTCCCTTCACATCCTATATCTCTCTCCTCCACCTCCCCTTCACATCCTATATCTCTCCTCCACCTTCCCTTCAGATTATATCTCTCTCCTCCACCTCCCCTTCACCTCCTATATCTCTCTCCTCCACCTCCCCTTCACATCCTATATATCTCTCCTCCACCTCCCCTTCACCTCCTATATCTCTCTCCTCCACCTCCCCTTCACCTCCTATCTCTCTCTCCTCCACCTTCCCTTCAGATTATATCTCTCCTCCACCTCCCCTTCACCTCCTATATCTCTCTCCTCCACCTACCCTTCACATCCTATATATCTCTCCTCCACCTCCCCTTCACCTCCTATATCTCTCTCCTCCACCTCCCCTTCACCTCCTATCTCTCTCCTCCACCTCCCCTTCACATCCTATATATCTCTCCTCCACCTCCCCTTCACATCCTATATCTCTCTCCTCCACCTCCCACCTCTCCCCTCCATCTCTCCTGTCATCTCATGCAGACATTTGAGGTCCAGCAATCCACTCACTGTCTTTTTTCTTTTCTGTTTTATAGCACTGCTCTATAAACTACGGCGTGTTGATGCTGTCTCAATGTCACGTGCTGCGTGCGTGCATTCTGTAGACATATTTTGCAGCTTTAACGGCCTGATGTAAAAATCACCAATGATCTACAGTACAAACACGCTCACACACACACACACACACACACACACACACACACACACACACACACACACACACACACACACACACACACACACACACACACACACACACACACACACACACACACACACACACACACACACACGATGGCTGATGGATGGATGGAGGGATGGTGGAGGGATGGATGGATAAGTGAACAGGTTTATACAGTATAATGCCCGTCCCTCAGTGTTACTTTAACTCTGAGAGTGTAAATATGTATGCAATATGGTATACTTTAACTCTGACAGTGTAAATATGTGTACAGTACGTTACCTGAATGTTTACCAGCAGGCGTTATTTAATTCCACCCCATAAAGACAATATTGGATAGTCTGCAGCTGAAGGACAACACAGCTGTTCGCCGATGCCCCCCCTTTAACGACACATAAATGGAACTTCTGTCGACGTCGCTTATGGCTAATCTCAACGCAATAACGACGTCCCCAGACACCCGTTTCTAAAAACACGGTGTGTGTGTGTATGTGTGTGTGTGTGTGTGTGTGTGTGCCGCTGTGGCGTGCGTGCGTGTGTCGGCCCCGGCATGCAGGCCTGCGATGGAGCGCTCAAAGAGCAAAGGAGCGAGGCGGAGAACTGGAGATCAGAGCGGAGGTTTTGACCCGGGGAGACGACGGCGTGCTGTTTCTCATAGCCGCGTCGTCTCCAGAGCGAGAGGCCCGCAGGCAGCGAGCGGCGGGCGGCCAAGACTGTTCTGAGGTCAGGCCAGAACAGCTGGGCCAGACTGCACTCAGTGGAGGCTGCACTGTATTACTGGCAGCCCCAAACCATGTGCTATAGACATACTGTATACGACTCCTTTTTATGGATGCTTTTGGGTTGTTGGGTTGTGTTTATGACTGCAGCATGCAGCCATTCTGAAGGCATGCACCATGAGTGTGTGTGACAAGGTGACGCAAGGTTGATTCACTGCATCTCGTCTGTCTAGTGTTAACCACTTGGACCACAGGGTTCCGTTCAGGCGGAAAACGTGGTCGCAGTAACATTTGTAACTCAAGTCCGGTTATCTTAGACTAGAGAGCGATTAAGTTGTAAAATGTCTCTGCGTTCAATGTGGACATCAAACATCTGTTTGTGTGTGCGTGCGTGCGTGTGCGTGTGCGTGTGTGTGTGCGTGCGTGCGTGCGTGAAAACAGCTGCATGGGCCTCATCCACTGAGGCCCAAGGCCCTCCTGACATACCCTAACTATTTACCAAACTGCATAATACAAGTGTGAGAGAGATGCAATGGTTAACGTACGCTGCAGGAACCCCACTTAGACCGTGGTAAATATCATACTGACAGAGGGAATGGCAGGAGTCTGTGGATTCACGGTATTTTTACATAATGAAGAGGTATGCGAACATAAGGATAAAATGCGCGGCGTGTATAATATGAAAATGCTCAAACAGCGGCACGCGCCTCTTCCACTATATAATGTCGTGACATATCTGAGCATTGGCCAATACTGTGCCAGTGACTTGCTTCATTATTACCTTTCTCTGTCGCTCTCTCTAAACCAACTACATCTCTCTCTGTGTCTCTCTCTCTGTCTCTCTCTCTCCCCCTCTCTCTCTACTCTGTTAAGCAGGAATGTTCAATCAGAGACAGAACGGGGGAGAGTAGAAAAAAAGGCATCTCATTTATTCGAACAGGGAAAAAAAGATATTACTTTTTTTTTTTTAGAGATGGAGAGAGCTTGACTGACAGTTTGCAAACCCCTGGCTTTAGAGCCTGTAGACTAGCTAATGGAAGAGAGGTGAAGGGAAGAGAGGAAAATGAATAGAGAGAATACGAGAGAGAGAGAGAGTAAAGAGAGAGAGTAAGAAAGACATGTATGTATGTATGTATGTGTATGTATGTATGTATGCATGCATGCATGTATGCATGTATGCATGTATGTATTTGGTTCAAATGGGTAGGGTTTAAAAAAAGGCAAAAGCTTGCTCTGGTGCACTGGCCTAAAAGTGGGTCCTTAAAAACCTTACCAGTGAAGGGCAAACTGCCTATTCACTGGGGACTATGCAAGGCAGAGGCGTCCACCCCCCTGAGTCCAAGTTAAGCTAGACCGCATGTATGCATGCATGCATGTATGTATGTATGTATGTATGTATGTATGTATGTATGTATGTATGTATGTATGTATGTATGTATGTATGTATGTATGTATGTATGTATGTATGTATGTATGTACTGTATGTGGGGTGTGCCTGTGTCCGTACATGTGTGCATGCCATTGTGTGTTCCACGGTTAACCCACTAGGCAAACTAATCACCACGTTCATTTCAAATCTCATGTACTGAATTAACAGCGAAACCATTTCTCAAATATTCTCCCTGCAAACCCTGGCCAACAATTCCACGCACAAGAGCTCTTACAGAAATATTCTGCTTTTGTGTTTTACCTTTACAAATGATTTTCTCCTGACTTAAACTCCAGAACAGATTCCAGGCTATAGCTCGGCAGGTTATAATATTCCGGTAACCAGCATAGCATAAGTGTTAACACTGTTCATGTCACAATAATATAGTGATATAATAATAGTGCAGATAAATATCTAATAGTGACAATATAGAGACATAATAAATCACATATAGACATGAAGTGAAAAGCTGCCGTGATGGGTTTTTTGCAGGGGGTTTTCAGCCTCTTGTTTGCACTCTCTTCACTGTCGTTTCTTATCTCATAATGTTCTTCTTGGCTTCTACATTTGATCCTCCCCTCCCCTCCCCTCCCCTCCCCTCCCCTCCCCTCCCCTCTCCTCTCCTCTCCTCTCCTCTCCTCTCCTCTCCTCTCCTCTCCTCATAACTAACAAGATCAAAGATGTGGTTTTATGGGAATGGAAAGTGTATTGTAGTAAACGCGTGCGTGCGTGTGTGCTTAGGTGCATGCACGCTTAGGTGCGTGCGTGTGTGTGTTCGGATGCATTTCAATAGATGCCAAAGGATACAACCCCGTAAAGAGAATCTAATTAAAACTCCATATCGCAAACAAGGGGCTCTCCTTTCTCTGTCGCTTCCTCTAACCCAACCTCCACCCCCAATCTCTCTCTCTCTCTCTCTCTGTCTCTCTCTCTCTCTCTCTCTCTCTCTCTCTCTCTCTCTCTCTCATGTAAACATAACAATGAGAACAACACTTCAACTGGATGATTGTTCAGCAGCTAACTTAATCCTATCGCCTTTGAGCTTCAGTACAGAGGAAGATGAAGAATACGTCGAGAGAGGTTTGTGATGCTCCGTCACAAGCACAACATGGAAAAGACTACACGCCACTCATCAACCACGCACGCAAACGCAAATGCACGCACGCACGCACGCGCACACACACATATATATAGAATAGTGTTGCCAAAATGAGTAGACAAACACATACAGAGCTAAAATGGAACCAAATGGGTCCATTTGGTTCCATTTTAACACTTTCAGAGTTATGGGGGTTCTTGAACATAACTGGAATCCTAGTGACATTAGTGTCATAAAGTAAATGAGTGTCATGCATATTCTGAAGAAAACCTGGAGACGGACATTCAGTAATTGGGTCTTATGATCAAAATAAGAACATTATAATGTTATTCATCATGCCATGGACATATTTGTCCGTGTATACGGACATATTTATATCCCCGGAAAAGCAGCCCCCGGCCCCCAGACCGTGTTAAAGATCCCTTTCCTGGAATAGTTGAGGTTGAGCTCATGTCGTAGATTAGAAGGTACAGTGCAGTACGTGTGTGTTGTATATAATGTGTCTGATTTGTGGCCTTAAGACCCAACCATGATCTTTTCGAGGTTTAATCAAGTCCTCGGGTGAAAATAATGAGAATGAAGCGTAGCTTGTTAGCAATTAATTCCTTGCACATGCTGAGCCAGCAAGTAGTTATGATCAGGGACACACATGTATCACTTTTGATTGAGCTGTCATCTCCATTAGTTCTGCCCGTGAGGTTAAATGATGAGCATGTTTGCACGCTTATTCCACGTGAATGTCTTTACGCATCAGGTGATCCCTCTAGGCTTTTTAAATACGCAGACAAATTTGCCCCGGCACTGTAATCTGCAGGGAACCAGCCAGGCTTAAAAGGGGGAGCATGTGTGCATTCATAATTAGTATTACCCGTGAATTTCTCAGTATGTCAAGGCCCTTGAAAATTGGCATTTAATGTAACTTTAATGCATCTTAGTTACCTAGACGTTATCATTACTATTACAACTATTAGGGAACCAACAGAAAGTCCTAGAGAAGGATTCACTCTTACGGAGCCAGAAGTCCAAGAGCAAAACTTGAAGCGGCCTGTTATAGCGCCACCACCAGGCTGATTTGGGATGGTGGACCTGCCTCACTGCTGCTGAGAAACACTCACATGGCAATGTGTGCGCGTGCGTGTGTGCGTGTTTTAACTGTGGGAGCTATAGGCAGAGATCGAGTAATATAGGAGCACACGCCTTGCCCAAACACAACTCAAAGTCTGCAAATGCTTTGAGTGAGCACATCCCCGGGTATATAGGCAAGTTTTGCCTATATATTAGATACAGTAAGTGGAGTGTAGAGAGAGAGAGAGAGAGAGAGAGAGAGTGACAGACAAGAAACCGAGGTCAGAGAAGAGAGAACGACCAGGCCTCACCAGCGTTGGTGAATGAGGAGTTTCAGAGGGTAAAGGCTCATAATGTACATAGTCTGGATTTCCGGTGGTTAGGTGACCACCAAACTACAACATGACGTCACGAGCCGCGGTGAAGAGCAAACCACCGCCACCGCTCCAGCCCTTCTCTCTGTTTTTACTCACCACCGCTCAACGTTATTTCAGCTCCGGTGGTCACCTCACCACCGAAAATCCAGACTATGAATAGGCCTTTAGGGTTAGGGTGTTACCTGAGATGCTCAGGTAGACAGAGGGGCTGGTCTAGGGTCAGTGTTACCTGAGATGCTCAGGTAGACAGAGGGGCTGGTCTAGGGTCAGTGTTACCTGAGATGCTCAGGTAGACAGAGGGGCTGGTCTAGGGTCAGTGTTAGGGTGTTACCTGAGATGCTCAGGTAGACAGAGGGGCTGGTCTAGGGTCAGTGTTACCTGAGATGCTCAGGTAGACAGAGGGGCTGGTCTTGTTCTCTCCCGTCAGTTCGTTCACCGCCTCCACGTAGTAACGACCCGCGTCCGCCGCCGTGCTCGCCATCACGACCAGCTGATTGTCCAAGGTGATCGCCCTGTTCCACACAGAACCACAGAAAGAAAGAAAGAAAGAAAGAAGGGGGATTACACATTGAGACAACGACCACAATCAACACCAGAGCATTCTCGTGCCGTTGTCCTCTCTCTCAGAAGGCTGCTCTCCTCCCTAATTAAAGCTCAGACGAACGAGGAGCATTTGTTTCCAAAGCTCATTGTTTAGCACGCATAAGACGGGAAAAAAGGGGACACGTCGTCGAGAGAGCAAAAGAGGATTCGGAAAAGCTTAAGCAAATCTCCTCTGGCTGTCTGGCATTGATATGGAGCTAATGTCTTGCGGTGGCTCTCTCACTTGGCCCACTGTCCCTCTCTCCACATACGTTTCGTGTTTCTGCTCAGTTCTTGTTGTTTTGGCTCGCGACGTTGATCCATGTCATCCACCATTTCCGTGCAGCAGTGATAATACAACCACAGGAATGCGGGCCGATTGTTCTACAGGCGTGAGAACCAATGGCGGTGATCGGGAATGGAGCAACGCTGATGTGCAAAAAAACAGGCTCACACGAAAACAAAACAAAATGAATCACTACGGCCAGCACACGGCTGGCGGGGGGAAGGGTGGAACTGGGGGTGAGAGTCAGGGCGGTGAGGACAGTGAGGTCTATTCCTGGAAAAAGTCACATTTCCAACGGGGCTCAACCTGAATAATAATAATGTCTCTTAGCCCCAGAGATGCCGACATAGGCAGTAAACCTCCACTTGATGTTTTTGCTTCTCTGTTGCTACTGTTTGTGTGAATGGAACTCCGACGGAAAACACACTGGAATCAATACCGCCACGGGGGGAATGAAGCAAATTGAACCGAGACTGCTTTAGTCTCTTAGTGAGCGTCGATGCACATCAAGTGGCTGTGCCCTGTAGTGTGACGTGTGCGTGTGTGTGCGTGTGTGTGTGTGTGTGTGTGTGTGTGTGTGTGTGTGTGTGTGTGCGTGTGCGTGTGCCTGTGTGCGTGTGTGTTAGGGCTATTAGTAAATATTCATGCCTTGAAAAATCATCAATTGGGGGGGAAATAAAATATATATTCAATTGATGCCCGGGGACTAAGAGTTTATCCCATTTTGGGCGGGAACCCCGTTTGGTGTTAGCATTATGTTATGCTTTAGCTATTGAAAAATAGCAGATCTACAAGCTTGCTATTTTTGAAAAATGACTGGCGACTGACATAGAAACATAGCTTTTTTCAGAAAACTGTCAGGATGTAGAAGACATTTTTAGAATCTGATCTCAGGTCAAAATGGGTTAAGGGCTCCACGAGTCAGAAATACTTCCATTCTTCTATAGCCTTTTGGCAAACAGCTTATACTGAAATGGCTGAAATACTAGCATGATTAATATAGCGGTGCTCCAGGTTACATGAGTCATTATGTCATGTTTGACAACGTTCAAGTACAACTATATCCAGGTAAAATTATGGGCCACTCTGCCACTCTGCCTGTTTGTCAGTCAAACGCAAAATAAATAAAATGTTCTCGACAGTCGGCGGTGAGTGCCTGCCCTGCTGTTGTGGATATATATATATAACGGCTCTGACTCATATTAAATGAATTATGTGCACCATTTTCTATGGTCTGAAATCCCGCTTTGCAGCCAAAAGGTGGAAGAAATACTCACAGTATACTGCAATGTAGAAATACTCTCTTTACAAGTAAAAGACCAGAATTGTAAATGCACTGAGTAATAGTACAAAAGTATTGGTATCAAAATGTACGTAAAGAACCAAAAGTAAAAGTACTCATTATGCAGAATGTCCCATAAAATGCTAAATGTGTAACAATCCTTTGAAAATAGCCAATCTACAAGCTCACAACGCATCTCTTTGTGACACCTTGTGAGCTTGTAGATCGGCTACATTAGTTTCAACTTGCCAGAGTATAGGCTATTGTATATATGTCTGAAGTGCTAATCAAAAATCTAGTAAAGTAACTAGTAACTAAAGTTTTCAAAATAATTGTAGTGGGGTAAAAAGTGCAATATTTATTTGCCTTTGAGATGTAATGGAGTAGAAGTAAAAGTACTGTAAATTGGAAATACCTCAAAATTGTAAATGTACTTTAGTGTACTCTGCAGCCACGCTGCACCAACAGCAGCAGTATCCACATCCAGAGACTGATGCATGCCAATCATATCTATCATAATATCATAATAATCAAATAGACTCAAAAGACTTTCTTTAGACTGAACTCCTGAGGTCAGTAGACTGAACTCCTAGTCCTGAGGTCAGTAGACTACAGACTTGAGGTCAGTAGACTGAACTCCTGAGGTCAGTAGACAGACCTGAGGTCAGTGGACAGACCTGAGGTCAGTAGACTGAACTCCTGAGGTCAGTAGACAGACCTGAGGTCAGTAGACTGAACTCCTGAGGTCAGTAGACAGACCTGAGGTCAGTAGACAGACCTGAGGTCAGTGGACAGACCTGAGGTCAGTAGACTGAACTCCTGAGGTCAGTAGACAGACCTGAGGTCAGTAGACAGCCCGTAATTCCAAGAATGTCTGCTGTTCAGTTCACTGCAGTGCAGGTTTAGGAAGCTTGTTGCATTGTGTCTATTGATAGGATTAGTCTGTGCGAGCGCACGCACGCACGCACGCACGCACGCACGCACGCACGCACGCATGTGTTGAGTGTAGAAAGAGTGTGCATGTTGAAAGGACCTGTTTAGATGTAAGAGGGTAGAGTCTGTTGAAAATAGTTAATGATATGAAGGAGAGGAGAGGAGAAAATAAGAGGTAGTACGGTAGCTTAGCAAAAAAATGTGGACACGGCTGACAAAAGCGCCAAATTTTTTCCACATGTTCTCCATAACCATACGTTTCATTTTGGAAGGGGAGCCACGTCATCAAGATGTCAGAAGGCGGCCATCTTGGCGTTCAAAGATGGCCGCCATGGAATATCTATAAGTGCCACTATCTCAGCTTCTAAGCCACTTAGAAGGTCAATCTTGGTGTCAAAATATACATTATTTGGGTCAAGGAATGCAATAAGGTCATTGAGAATATCACTAGATGTTTATTTGTGCCAATATCAAATAAATAGGTAATTCTAGCAACATATTTACATCATCTTCAACTCTTTTAGCAGTCAGATACATTGAGAAATGGAGCATGAAGTGAATGATAACAACATTCAAATTATCTGTTACATTTACAACTGCAAAGAGCTGTGCAATTCCAGTGTGCCTTTTACATGAGCACCTGTAACCTGTCACAGGACTGGCTCTCATGTGAGAGCCAGTCAGGGCAAACCCTGACTGGCGTCACACTTAAAGACACATAAGGTTGTGGCGTCTTTAAGTGTTATTTAAGACCTTCTCAGACTCCTCCCTGCCAGTGGCGGGAGGTGTTCGTTCCGAAACCGAGGTACAGAATTTCATTTATGAACTCAGCACAGGGCATCATTAATGTCCTGTGGGTTTAAGAGTGGTGACGTCAGACGCCCAAAGCCTCAGGGTTTATAAGGCCTGTGTCTGCGTCACCGCCTCACTCGAACACTTTTCCTTCTGCCAAGAGCAAAACAAAAGGGTGTTCAGCGAAATATTTCGCTCACTTACTTAAATAACCATGGTTACTAAAGTAACCTTCATGTTCTTTTAAGTTGTGTTCGCGAAATATTTCGCTCTATGGGACCTTATGAACTCCCGTATCCTGAACTAGCCAGTGAGTCCTAGGACTTGAGGATAAATAAGGGCTGGGGATAAACCTTAGGTTTGTAGCCCGGTCCCACAGGGTGGAAAGGTGACAGTCTTAGACTGTCAGTGTCTTCCCGGAGCGGCTAACTGGGGTAGGGTGGAGACTGCCCCAGGCAGCCTGGGTTTTATAGAGGGAGGAGGGGCGTTGCCTCATTTCCACTAGAGCTCTTGTGGGATGGACTTGATCGGAGTCCATTTATGGTGCGGCAGCTCCCAAGACCGCGTGCGCTAAAGAGGGCACTGCCACATCTAGGTTATAGTATGTGGCGAAGGTCGAGGGGGAGGACCAGCTTGTCGCTGTGCAGACATCCTGGATTGAGACACCCTTGTGGAGTGCCCAGGATGCTGCCATGCCTCTTGTGGAATGAGCCTTTAGCGTTAGCGGGGGCTCCACTCCCTGAGTGGTGTAGGCCAGGCGAATGGCCTGCACTATCCAGTTTGAGATAGTAACCTTTGTGACAGGTTTTCCCATGGTTCTGTCACCCCAGGATTATGAACAGTTGATGACCTATCCTTGAGGGGCCTGTTCTGTCCATGTATGTGCGGAGCACTCTCACTGGGCAAAGGCAGTTCAGCCTCCTGTCCTCTTCAGTAGCGAATGGAGGGGGGTGGAAAGCCTGTAGAGGTCCACCGGTACGCAAACTGAGAAAGCGGGTCATTGTTGATTGGGCTCTGACCTTCTGAATTGTTGCGACAACATTCGGAGGGAGACCGGCCTCAGTCAGCATTAGCCTCTCACGGGCCAGACCCATAGGTCTAGGTCCTTGGGGAAGGGGTGGAAGATTTCTCGTCCCGCCTGCGTGAGAAGATCCGCCCGTAGAGGGAGCTGCCATGGTTGGCTGTAGAGGAGGGGGGCTATCTCCGTCCTCCAGACGCCCCAGGCTGGTGCTACTAGTAGTACCGTCAGACCCCGAGTCCTCACTCTGTCCAGAGTGGGAAGAATGAGACTCAGTGTGGCGTATAGGAGGGACCTGGGCCATTGGTGTGCTAGAGCGTCTAGCCCCAATGTCAATGGTCCTCCCATGGCGAAGAAGAGAGGGCACTTCGTGTCCTGCTCTGAGGCAAAAAGGTCCACCTTGGGTGTCCCGAACCTGTCCCAGATCTGGTTCGCTACCTGGGGATGTAACGACCAGTCTGCGTAGCGGAGGGGTCCTCTGGACAGCAGGTCCGCCCCTGTGTTTAGAACACCCGGGACGTGACACGCTGTGATGGATAGTAGACGAGCGTCGCACCACATCGTGAGTCTCAGAGCCAGCTGGTGTAAGCGAGGGGACCTGAGTCCCCCTTGCTTGTTGATGTAGCACATAGTTGTTGTGTTGTCCGTCCTGACCAGGACGTGACAACCTCGGATGCGCGGTTCGAAATCCCTCAGAGCGAGGAATACCGCCATCAGCTCCAGATAATTGATGTGGCAGGACCGTAGTTGTTCTGTCCACATCCCTCTGGTTGTAGTGCCCTCCAGTGTGGCTACCGAGCCAGTCATGCTGGCGTCTGTGGTGACGACTTTCCTGGTCAGAGGTCTGCCCATAGAGACGCCCTCTGAGAGAGCCCGTCTGTCTGCCCACCATTTCAGGGCCAGCACGCATTGTGACGTCACTGTTACCCTCTGGTGGCGATGGTGCATAGGTATGCGTCATCCAACGTTGAAAAGGTCTCATATTCAGCCTGGCTAGGCGGGTTATGTGAACCACTGAGGCCATAAGCCCCGCCATCCGGAGGCATGCATGAAAAGGAATCGAACGATCCCTCTTGAATGATGCCGCGGAATGTATTATTGCCTCTATTCTCTCTTGGCTCGGGCGAGCTGTGAAAGAGATTGGTATAGTGTTATACCGATGAAGTCTATAGACTGTGTCGGAGTTAACATGCTCTTCTCCTGGTTGATTTGAAACCCGAGAGAGGTTGGTGGCAGACGCGGGTCCCTCTGTAATCTGTCCACCATCACTTACATGAGCACCAAAACCAAACAGAATAGGAATACATCAAAGTAAAGTCCAAAAACGAACCATAATTGTGTACATATATTGCCAGAATTAACAAAATTATCTATTATTGGCAGATTCAGTCACTTATTGATATTCCCTATAGTTATATTGCATTCCTTGACAAAGAAACTGTATATATTGACACCAAGTTTGACCTTTTAGGTGGCTTAGAAGCTGAGATAGCTGCACTTACATGGCGGCCATCTTTGAACGCCAAGATGGCCGCCTTCTGACATCTTGATGACGTGGCTCCCCTTCCAAAATGAAACGTATGGTTATGGAGAACATGTGGAAAAAATGTGGCGCTTTTGTCAGCCGTGTCCACATTTCTCTAAAATATGGCCCTAAGCTACCGTACTAAGGTGGCTCTCTCGCTCTCTGTCACACACACACACACACACACGCGCGCGCACACACACACCTAATTTTATTCATTGAGATTTCCCTCGTGTACGTCCACGAGAACCAGTGCTATACTTCAACCTTAACGCAGACACTCACTCCCAATATCCAGCCTGTGCGTGTGCGTGCGTATGTGTGTGCGCGTGACTGGACGTGCAACACAGAGGATTTAAACTCACCCATCCCCCGGTTCACTCTCTATGTGGCTTCATGATCTAATCAATAGTTGATCAGATGATTTAATCAACTGAGCAGCATTGCTTCACTTGGTTCAACAGCACATGCTGGCCTCAAATATAAATGTGCGCGCGCGCGCGCGCACGCACGCACGCGCGCACGCACGCACGCACGCACGCACGCACGCACGCACGCACGCACGCACGCACGCACGCACACACACACACACACACACACACACACACACACACACACACACACACACACACACACACACACACACACACACACACACACACACACACACACACACACACACACACACAGTGTCGGCATGAGGAGAATAGACAAAGGGGTTCATTTGGATAGGCTGAGTTATATAAATATTTAAAGTCCTGCTGTTGGCGCTCCTGGTGGGACAGAGGAAGGAGGCCAACATGTGAACAGCATCTGTTTGATTTAAAGACCCAATCAGTTATACAAATGTAAACTATAGTGGCAGGATGATTGACTCCGCTCTCGATAGAAGGACTGCATTTTAGGCAACGTTCATTATGGGCATCATTGATGTTTAAACTCTACTTGCTGTTATGGACTTGTCTACGTTGTTAATGTCTGTGAATCAGCTATACTGATTGTCTATAGATTCCCTGATAGAAAATGTCCAAATAGCACATTTCCCCGCATCTATACCAATACAACTCTTTCAGATGCGGTGCGATGTGAGTGTGGTCTATAGGACAGGTAACGCAAACTGGTGCCATGTGAGAGTGTGAGAGCATATTCAATATTGATTTGTCCATGTTTTATCTTGATTGTCTTGTTCCACTTTTGCTTTGGCAATGTAAACGTACGTTTTCTCATGCCAATAAAGCTCCTTTGAATTGAAATTGAATGGAGTGTGGACTGTGTTGTCTAGGACAGGTAACACAAACTCGGGGTTCCCTTCACACCCTCCTGCATGTCTATAGCATCACGGTCTGGAGCTCCGCTGTCGCGCCTACGTGATGCACCCGTTTCCTCTCCTGGCTTTGCCCTGAGTTGGATCCCACAGTGTCAGTTTGCTTGCCACCACTTCAGCCAACCTCCTCCTTCTCTCGCTGACCCCATGTCTGTGACCCGTGGCAGGTCCCCGCAGAGGGCCACGTCCGTGATATGGTCCTCCCCATGTGATACCTATAGTGCCATTCGTATAGCGTTCCTGTGCAGACTATAGACACCGTCCAAGGCCCTTTCCTGCTGTGCTGTGAGTGTCTATACCGTCCATCTCTCGCTACCATATACAGCAGTACACACTCTCCTCATCGGACTAAGGGCATTCCCGCCGGACCTTCAGATCCAGCTGAAGCCGTCCAGATATTTGAAGTCCTCGACTGTACCATGAGCACCGTCCCATCGGTAGTGGCAATGTTTTTGTCCTCAAAGTCAAAGTCGTACGATTTGTCACACACGTTACCGCAGTGAAATTTGTTCTCCGCATTTGACCCATCTCTTGGAGCGGTGAGCCATCCAACCCTTCGATGCTGAGTGCCAAGCAGGGAGGCATTGGGTCCCATTTTTACAGTCTTTGGTATGCTCCGGCCGGGGATCGAACCCCGACCTCCCAGTTTCAGGGCGGACACTCTAACCACAAGGCCACTGAGATGGTCCTCCGTGTCAACTGTAATATCCTTTGTTTCCTCAGCATTGAGCTTGAGGCTGAGCTTGAGGTTCCCTTTCAGAATGTACGCAAATATAACTCTATATGTGCAGTGGGTCTTTAAAGTTATACATCACCCTAAAATGAATGTAGTTACTCCTACGAGTAATTAATAGACAGTAACTAGTAATTGATAGACAATAATCACACCCGTGTGAAGTGAGAGGTGCTCTTATCATCGCACATATCTACATTAACATACATTATCTCATTCTGGCCAATCACAATTCGCGTCCTCACCTTCGTCATCAATGTTTGTGTTGTGCAATATTTGTGCACTATTACGTAACATTTGACATAATTTGACCATGACGTAAAATGTACACTATGACGTCAAATCCGTCATTCATTGTCAAAGGGAATTTAATGTTTCTGTAGGACAAAGTTTGTGGACACACACAAAAAGCTTGACATAGGAGGGGCTATAGCGCCAATCAAAAAATTTAATTTGGGGGATAAAGTATTCCTTGGTTTTTAGTAGTTTGTCAAGTTGGCTTAAAGCTTTTCCTTCCTTTTTTTAGGTGGGGTGTGTGTGTGTGTGTGTGTGTGTGTGTGGGGGGGGGGTTGTTTCATCTGAGCACGGCTGTGAAATTGCTTGTGATGACACGGGCGGGCGGCAGTGGGAGTGTGTGACTGCACGCCACCCTCGAGGACGCCGCCAGTGATTTTAGGCCTTTTATTTGGTCCAGTTCACTGCTTCTCAAGCCTGATTTGCCACTAAATCTTTGTAAAAAACCCTTTCCAGAGCCGCGGGGTAAATGTCACCCGGGCAGCGGCGTGGAGGGAGGGACATAATGGAATGTGTGCTCTGCTCTGCTTGGTCTGAGGCCACGCTGCCAGCTGCAGGACGTTTAGGAATCACCTTTACAGACACCATGAAACGCCTCCGTGGGCTCTAATGATTAGCTGATTAGTAGTGCACGCACGCACGCACGTGTGCATGCACGCACGCGCGTGTGCATGCACGCACGCGCGTGTGCATGCACGCATGCGCGCACACACACACAAAGCTATTGTTCATTCAGTCACACACACATGGGTAAGGGGGTTAGGTGAGTCATGACATGAATTCAATATATGCTCCCCTTTTAGTTCTGTACGCTTAATGAAACTGGACAGTTTCCATTGAAGACAAACTATTATACAACACCGAGTGTGTGTGTGTGTGTGTGTGTGTGTGTGTGTGTGTGGGCGCGCGAGAGTGTGTGTGTGTGTGGGGGGGGGGGGGGGGGGAGCGTGCATGTGGTGTGGAGAGTGCGGCCTTTGTTCACTGCATGTGGTTGATGTTAGAGTTGTGGGGTATATCTCTCTGTGTGTGTGTGTGTGTCTGTGTCTGTGTGTGTGTGTGTGTGTGTGTGTGTGTGTGTGTGTGTGTGTGTGTGTGTGTGTGTGTGTGTGTGCATGTGTGTGTAAGCAGCCTTCCCGGGGCTGAAGAAGAAAGAGGAATTAAAATAACAATAATCTAGTATATCCTATTTGTTTCTTTCTCGCTCTCCATCCGGTGATAAAAAACAGCCTCTCACAATTCCATTTCCTCCTCCTATCACTTTTTACTGCCTCTAGGTTGTTTTCTCTCTCTCTCTCTCTCTCTCTCTCTCTCTCCATGACTAATAAACACTTGCAGTACCATGACAGACTGCTAAACACACGCGTGGGCACGCACGCACACACACACACACACACACACACACACACACACACACACACACACAACACACAAGCACAGTTGTACACGGATGCACACTGCTAATTAGCACACATGTCACAGACCAGAGGACATGACTGAACTAATGAATGGATGAGTGAATGTGTGTGTAGGTGTACCAGGTACAGGTTGTAGCTCATGTGTGTGGGGGTGTACCAGGTACAGGTTGTAGCTCATGTGTGTGGGGGTGTACCAGGTACAGGTTGTAGCTCATGTGTGTGGGGGTGTACCAGGTACAGGTTGTAGCTCATGTGTGTGGGGGTGTACCAGGTACAGGTTGTAGCTCATGTGTGTGTAGGTGTACCAGGTGTAGGTTGTAGCTCATGTGTGTGTAGGTGTACCAGGTGTAGGTTGTAGCTCATGTGTGTGGGGGTGTACCAGGTACAGGTTGTAGCTCATGTGTGTGTAGGTGTACCAGATGTAGGTTGTAGCTCATGTGTGTGTGTAGGTGTACCAGGTACAGGTTGTAGCTCATGTGTGTGTGGGTGTACCAGGTACAGGTTGTAGCTCATGTGCGTGTGTAGGTGTACCAGGTACAGGTTGTAGCTCATGTGTGTATAGGTGTACCAGGTGTAGGTTGTAGCTCATGTGTGTGTGTAGGTGTACCAGGTACAGGTTGTAGCTCATGTGCGTGTGTAGGTGTACCAGGTGTAGGTTGTAGCTCATGTGTGTGTAAGTGTACCAGGTGTAGGTTGTAGCTCATGTGTGTGTAGGTGTACCAGGTACAGGTTGTAGCTCATGTGCGTGTGCAGGTGTACCAGGTGTAGGTTGTAGCTCATGTGTGTGTATAGGTGTACCAGGTACAGGTTGTAGCTCATGTGTGTGTGGGTGTACCAGGTACAGGTTGTAGCTCATGTGCGTGTGTAGGTGTACCAGGTACAGGTTGTAGCTCATGTGTGTATAGGTGTACCAGGTGTAGGTTGTAGCTCATGTGTGTGTGTAGGTGTACCAGGTACAGGTTGTAGCTCATGTGCGTGTGTAGGTGTACCAGGTGTAGGTTGTAGCTCATGTGTGTGTAAGTGTACCAGGTGTAGGTTGTAGCTCATGTGTGTGTGTAGGTGTACCAGGTACAGGTTGTAGCTCATGTGTGTATAGGTGTACCAGGTACAGGTTGTAGCTCATGTGTGTGGGGGTGTACCAGGTACAGGTTGTAGCTCATGTGTGTGTAGGTGTACCAGGTACAGGTTGTAGCTCATGTGTGTGGGGGTGTACCAGGTACAGGTTGTAGCTCATGTGTGTGTAGGTGTACCAGGTACAGGTTGTAGCTCATGTGTGTGGGGGTGTACCAGGTACAGGTTGTAGCTCATGTGTGTGTAGGTGTACCAGATGTAGGTTGTAGCTCATGTGTGTGTGTAGGTGTACCAGGTACAGGTTGTAGCTCATGTGTGTGTGGGTGTACCAGGTACAGGTTGTAGCTCATGTGCGTGTGTAGGTGTACCAGGTACAGGTTGTAGCTCATGTGTGTATAGGTGTACCAGGTGTAGGTTGTAGCTCATGTGTGTGTGTAGGTGTACCAGGTACAGGTTGTAGCTCATGTGCGTGTGTAGGTGTACCAGGTGTAGGTTGTAGCTCATGTGTGTGTAAGTGTACCAGGTGTAGGTTGTAGCTCATGTGTGTGTGTAGGTGTACCAGGTACAGGTTGTAGCTCATGTGTGTATAGGTGTACCAGGTACAGGTTGTAGCTCATGTGTGTGGGGGTGTACCAGGTACAGGTTGTAGCTCATGTGTGTGTAGGTGTACCAGGTACAGGTTGTAGCTCATGTGTGTGGGGGTGTACCAGGTACAGGTTGTAGCTCATGTGTGTGTAGGTGTACCAGGTACAGGTTGTAGCTCATGTGTGTGTAGGTGTACCAGGTACAGGTTGTAGCTCATGTGCGTGTGTAGGTGTACCAGGTACAGGTTGTAGCTCATGTGTGTATAGGTGTACCAGGTGTAGGTTGTAGCTCATGTGTGTGTGTAGGTGTACCAGGTACAGGTTGTAGCTCATGTGCGTGTGTAGGTGTACCAGGTGTAGGTTGTAGCTCATGTGTGTGTAGGTGTACCAGGTGTAGGTTGTAGCTCATGTGTGTGTAGGTGTACCAGGTACAGGTTGTAGCTCATGTGTGTGTAAGTGTACCAGGTACAGGTTGTAGCTCATGTGTGTGTAGGTGTACCAGGTACAGGTTGTAGCTCATGTGTGTGGGGGTGTACCAGGTACAGGTTGTAGCTCATGTGTGTGTAGGTGTACCAGGTGTAGGTTGCTGTATTTTATACAGGGTTGTTTGTGATTTAAACCTTTAATGGTGGAAACCACTACAGGTGATTATGGGCCTTTTGACTCAAAGGCTTTCAGTTTTCAGGAAGAAACCAAAAATAGGCAGGGAAGACCTATTTTAATATTATAACCACACCTGGGGGTCTATTAGACTAGTAATAGTAACTCCATACAAAACAGAAAGTACACAACTCCCAGCACGCCATCTTTAATTAATGGCTTAAAGTAAACCCTCTTAACGAAACAGAACCTTTTTTCATACCAAATCAAAAAGAGCAGATCTACAAGCCCCCAACACGGCAGCACAGTGTTTTGTAGATATATGCCATCTTTACCTGATGTCCTCCCCAGAATAGGCATGCCAGAGTTCATCGTTTAAATGTCATGAAGGTCAGCCACCTCTTCTTGGCACCAGGCCAGATTGGGATTAAAACTCAATTTGTAAAAACCACCGGTAGCTAATTTGCTGATACGAATGTGCATAACTTTAGTGGATTGGCCTACTTTTACTGTTTTTACTTTTACTGCGTAATTAGCTGTGCATTATTGTTTCTGTCCATGCATAGAATTGCTCTTATGAACATAATAACATTGTCCTCTGCGGTCATTAAACACAAGTATAACGGTTGGTTAACTAGTAGCACTTCCCATCTATCGTGTGTGTGTGTGTGTGTGTGCATAGGTGCGTGAGTGCGTGCGCTCATGCGTCTGTCTGTAAGGATTTAAACAGACCCAGTATTAAGATTTCCCCATTCCATTTTAACAGAGCAATTTACACATTTAGCAGACACTTTCATCCAAAGTGACTCACAAAGTGCGACTGACAGCAGGGCGGTTGAGTAATTAAGAGTGCTAAGAAAATGACATATGGATGTTGTTTGGGACAAAAGTATGGGGTACCGTACAGACGGACCAATCAACCAAATGACAATGGATGGACCTTAGTGGCATGCTGCTATAGTGGAACAGAAACATTGACCTTGATTCATCGCTTCATTGCCGCCTGACTCCACACGGCACTTTAATGTATACAGGCACACTTCAAATGACTCTACACGGCACTATAATGTATACATGCACACTTCAAATGACTCCACACGGCACTATGCTGTATACATGGACACTTCAAATGACTCCACACGGCACTATGCTGTATACATGGACACTTCAAATGACTCTACACGGCACTATGCTGTATACATGCACACTTCAAATGACTCCACACGGCACTATGCTGTATACATGGACACTTCAAATGACTCTACACGGCACTATGCTGTATACATGCACACTTCAAATGACTCCACACGGCACTATGCTGTATACATGCACACTTCAAATGACTCTACACGGCACTATGCTGTATACATGGACACTTCAAATGACTCCACACGGCACTATGCTGTATACATGGACACTTCAAATGACTCCACACGGCACTATGCTGTATACATGGACACTTCAAATGACTCTACACGGCACTATGCTGTATACATGCACACTTCAAATGACTCCACACGGCACTATGCTGTATACATGCACACTTCAAATGACTCTACACGGCACTATGCTGTATACATGGACACTTCAAATGACTCTACACGGCACTATGCTGTATACATGGACACTTCAAATGACTCTACACGGCACTATGCTGTATACATGCACACTTCAAATGACTCTACACGGCACTATGCTGTATACATGCACACTTCAAATGACTCCACACGGCACTACGCTGTATACATGCACACTTCAAATGACTCCACATGGCACTACGCTGTATACATGCACACTTCAAATGACTCCACATGGCACTATAATGTATACATGCACACTTCAAATGACTCTACACGGCACAATATTGTATACATGCACGCTCCACACTCTGCCATTTTAGCACCTCCTCTGTTAAACAGTTGGGATTTAGATTTCTAAGCTGAGAGCCTTTTTAGAATTAAGAGGCTATTTCACCAGCGCCTGCACCTCTCATTTCCCAAGCATGGATTTATTTAATATCAATTCATCTTAAATGATGCAGAAACGTGAGTGCAAGTCAATGTGTTTGTGTGTGTGATGTTGGTACAAGGAAAGGCAGTCAAAGTCAATCCTGTTTTCCCTCATGACTGGCACTCCAGGGAGTAGGTTTTTTTTTAAACAATTTCAAGGATAACAGGACGGAGACTCGGAGAGTGCACCATTTAATGTTTGAGATGTAAGCAGTGAGAAGTTCTCATATTTAATACTTAAATAAGTATACTTATACTATTATAGTGCCACATGTGGTGAAGAGACAGCCTATTCACCATTCCCATATGTTACTAATTAAACGAAGCTCGCGAGTCAGTTCAGTCAGACAACCTCAAGGGGGTTCATGCCATGCTCAAAGGTGCATACTATACTCAAGGGGTTAACATGCTGCATTACTATGTGGGCGTATAAGTGTGTGCAAGTCTCACATGTCATTCGCCGATGCGGCAGTCAGCTGACCAATTGGGCAGGCTACTTACAGTAAGCTCACTAGACTCCATGCTCTTCCTGCCTTCCTCTGCTCATGGTTCACGGTTGTATGTGATGTTTTCTCCCACCACCACCCCAGCACCACCGGTGGGCTCTGCTATTTATGCTCCCCATGGGGGGGTTATTGTATATCTATCTCCCTGCTCTTTATGTTTTATGTTGTTGCTTAATCGTGCCGAGCAGGGAGAAATCCAGCAGAGCCGAACGCCAAGTCAAATATCATATGTACACTTGTTACTCATTCTGCAATAAATATGGGTTAATCTATTCGTGAGTTGTCTGACTGAATTACAGTAGCCGGTAACACTTGCAGATAAGGTTCATGAAAAAAACTAATGTATTAGTTAAGCATTAGTTCATCATTATTTCATGAACCTTATCTGCAAGTGTTACCCAGTAGCCTATATTCACCATAACCTTTTGTTACAGATCTCCATTACCTTATGTCACAGCCCACATATAGACATATAAACGTAGATGCCTCTTCCGGCTCTGGGGGGGCATGTCAAAATTGAAGGCACAATTTTCCCCGAGATTCCTTGCGAAGTCCCTTGAGTGACAGCGAGATCGAGACATGGAGGAGTCGCATATGAGCGACGCAGCGTGCCTTCAGCGCTTCCTATATTTTTAATTACTGCTTTCAGATAATTTAGAGAGAGAGAGAGAGAGAGAGAGAGCAATGGCCCAGAAATATTGATCCATGCTTGTTGCAACTCTGCACAATGTGGTATTAATTTATGATAATTCATTGAAAATCAATTGTTTCATTGGTGAGAACACGCATGTTTTTTTATAATGAAAAGTATTTAGTATTAATGGTATTTTATTTACCGTTAGCTGTTTAATTTAAATAAACATTAAATAAAAGTCTTAACGTGAGCTTTTAGATCTGCTAATTTTTGGGTGAAGAGACGTGTGCTGTAGGCTGAAAAAGAACGCACCAAGTACAGTTTAACTCAGGTCCGTTTGACTAAGTATAAGGTCTACGTATAGCTGAACATTTGGTTGCCCTACTCAGAATTGTTATTATGAGGGTCAGTCAGCTTAGCAGTTTTTGTTGCCCCCCTCGGCCTGTTGCCCTACTCGCAGTGCGTATTGTGGACTTGCGTCAAAGCACGCACTTTGAGAAGCCCTGATGTAGGCCTATGCTATGGTATATGAAGTCTAGCAGGCACCAATTTCCATATCTAATGGAAACAGTGGACAGTCGATCGAGATACAGTCATTATGTGAACTATACGGACAGACAGACATGCATTTCATTGTTGACATACATTTATTGTTTGATTTCAAGGTTTCAATATACTTCAGTTTGTTAAAAAATAAATAAAATTAAAATCACAATGCCACTGTTGTCTCAACGCAACGTTTTCTTTAAATTTCCATCTTCTTTTCATATGTTGTGTCTGATGATGGATGGACATTTGATTGATACCCTGCCAGTATATGAGAACTATTTTGCATATCCAGCCTATAGCACATGAGCAGATGTTACTTGACCCATGTGTGAACAGCAGAGATCACCAGACCACAAACACCTGTGTGAACAGCAGAGCTCACCAGACAACAGCACAAGGTCTGATTCTAAATATATTATATTTAACATGACTGTAGGCTGTACAGGTGTTCTAATTACTATGATGTTATAGTGGTGTTTTTAATTAGTGTGAGGTTATACAGGTGTTTAAATAGTGTGATGTTATACAGGTGTTTTAATTGTCTCCACCAGCCGAAGGCATGGGGAGAGTATGTTTTGCACTCCGTCCGTCCGTCCGTCCGTGTGTCCGTGTGTCCGTGTGTCCGTGTGTCCGTCCGTGACCAGCTAATCTCAGCCACCGTTAACCCGGTCGATGCCAAATTTTGCACACACACTCCCTGGATGCCAACCATGAACCTCTGCCCCAAACTTTCCAGAACGGCCTGTTATAGCGCCACCAGGAGGCCGCTTTGTGCAAAACAAGTTTTTTCACAGTACACCTACAGATTTTGTCCAAACATCACGCAAATTAGTACACAGTCTCTCTACAGCCATTCAACGAAACGGGTCTTTCAGATTTCTCAGACTCCATCCTGATTGGTTAAGATTGGCTTCCAAGTTCACAGGAGTGCTCAGTTTCAAACAAAATGCTGCAAATCATGAACACATCGCGTGATTTCCGTGAAATTGTGCACGCACATTCCCACTAGGCCGAGGACGAAATGCCACATGAACAATTTCAACTCAGCCTCAAGGTGGCGCTATAACTGGCCCAAAAGTGTTTTTACCTCTAACTGCACGGATCTGTGGATAACCTGGTGGAGACCTGTGCCCAGAAGGGCACTTTTTCTAGTTAGTGTGATGTTATACAGGCGTTTTAATTAGTGTGATGTTATACAGGTGTTTTAAATAGTGTGATGTTATGCAGATGTTTTAAAGAGTGTGATGTTATGCAGGTGTTTTAAAGAGTGTGATGTTATGCAGGTGTTTTAAAGAGTGTGATGTTATGCAGGTGTTTTAATTTGTGTTTTGTTGTAGAGGTGTTTTAATTAGTATTATGTTGTAGACATGTTTTAGGAACCACTGCTGGTCTCTTATCGGCTTAGGAATGTGACAACACCAACAACAAACATATTATATAACATAACATCATAGCTGGCACTATGCAGAACAGAAATGCACACAGTCCCAATGTCAAAGACAGTCCAATGCATGGACACCTGTTATCCAGAGGTTCCTCTGTCTTTGTCTCTCCTTTGACCATTTGTCTGTCTCTCCAAATCTGTCTCGCCAGGACAATGAACGCATCAAATGTTTCGTCCCACTACTACAGCAGCATGGATATTTTAGACATCGCCTGCATCTCGGTCAACACAGCCCTGGGACTCCCCATCAACACGGGCGTTCTATGGCTGGTGTTCACCGGAGCAGCCGGTCCCATGGCCTCAGAGATGTTCACGCTTAATCTGAGCGCTTGTGAGATCCTCTTCAGCTTGTTGTATATTGCTTCTCTTTTCAAGAAAGACATTTTGACATTAGACCTCTTCACTCTTGGTTTCCTGAGCGTTGGACGTCCCACCTTCCAGTGCTGGATCTGCGTAGAGCGATTCATGGCAGTGGTTCTTCCAGTGCTCTTCCTCAAGTACAAACCCATGAGGTAAAGGGTGGGCTGTTCTGTGGTCTCCTGGGTGGCCATCATTGGATTAGCGGTACTATTCACGCAGATCTTAGGCCTATGCTATGGTATATGAAGTCTAGCAGGCACCAATTTCCATATCTAATGGAAACAGTGGACAGTCGATCGAGATACAGTCATTATGTGAACTATACGGACAGACAGACATGCATTTCATTGTTGACATACATTTATTGTTTGATTTCAAGGTTTCAATATACTTCAGTTTGTTAAAAAAAAAAAAATTAAAATCACAATGCCACTGTTGTCTCAACGCAACGTTTTCTTTAAATTTCCATCTTCTTTTCATATGTTGTGTCTGATGATGGATGGACATTTGATTGATACCCTGCCAGTATATGAGAACTATTTTGCATATCCAGCCTATAGCACATGAGCAGATGTTACTTGACCCATGTGTGAACAGCAGAGATCACCAGACCACAAACACCTGTGTGAACAGCAGAGCTCACCAGACAACAGCACAAGGTCTGATTCTAAATATATTATATTTGACATGACTGTAGGCTGTACAGGTGTTCTAATTACTATGATGTTATAGTGGTGTTTTTAATTAGTGTGAGGTTATACAGGTGTTTAAATAGTGTGATGTTATACAGGTGTTTTAATTAGTGTGATGTTATACAGGCGTTTTAATTAGTGTGATGTTATACAGGTGTTTTAAATAGTGTGATGTTATGCAGATGTTTTAAAGAGTGTGATGTTATGCAGGTGTTTTAAAGAGTGTGATGTTATGCAGGTGTTTTAACAGTTTGACTGCGGAAAACGATTTATCAGACTTTTAATCAACCCCCCTTCACTGCCGAGATTGTTGTATTACCTTTAGAGCATACGCTGAATTATTTGGGCTTTTAATCCGCGAAAATCCAGCGAAAAAAGGTCCCTCGGTTTGTTGTGATCCAATCGTACCATCCACCATCTTGGTGCACCCGGAAGACGCACACAAGACTCGTCTCCATGAGGCGTTGTACCCCATTCATTTGCATTGGCCTCAATTTCCCAGAAGCCCTAGCAGCCCACAGCATGTGACGATTTCCGTTTTTTTTTATCACAACAGATGCGCCTACTCTCTTTCTCCGCGGCGAAGAAGAATTTTCTTTTTTTTGTTTACATTACGGCGGATTAAACACATAAAACAAAACTCGCGTATGTCCGATATGGCAGCGACATTAACCTGGAGTAATCCATTCAAAGCACGGAAACTGTTAAAGAGTGTGATGTTATGCAGGTGTTTTAATTTGTGTTTTGTTGTAGAGGTGTTTTAATTAGTATTATGTTGTAGACATGTTTTAGGAACCACTGCTGGTCTCTTATCGGCTTAGGAATGTGACAACACCAACAACAAACATATTATATAACATAACATCATAGCTGGCACTATGCAGAACAGAAATGCACACAGTCCCAATGTCAAAGACAGTCCAATGCATGGACACCTGTTATCCAGAGGTTCCTCTGTCTTTGTCTCTCCTTTGACCATTTGTCTGTCTCCAGGACAATGAACGCATCAAATGTTTCGTCCCACTACTACAGCAGCATGGATATTTTAGACATCGCCTGCATCTCGGTCAACACAGCCCTGGGACTCCCCATCAACACGGGCGTTCTATGGCTGGTGTTCACCGGAGCAGCCGGTCCCATGGCCTCAGAGATGTTCACGCTTAATCTGAGCGCTTGTGAGATCCTCTTCAGCTTGTTGTATATTGCTTCTCTTTTCAAGAAAGACATTTTGACATTAGACCTCTTCACTCTTGGTTTCCTGAGCGTTGGACGTCCCACCTTCCAGAGCTGGATCTGCGTAGAGCGATTCATGGCAGTGGTTCTTCCAGTGCTCCAGATGCTGTTGTGCAGCCTGGCTGTTCTCAGGGCTCTGAAACGGCCCGGTCCAGGGGACAAGGGGCCCGGTCCAGGGGACAGGGCCAAGGGGCCCGGTCCAGGGGACAAGGGGCCCGGTCCAGGGGACAGGGCCAAGGGGCCCGGTCCAGGGGACAAGGGGCCCGGTCCAGGGGACAAGGGGCCCGGTCCAGGGGACAAGGGGCCCGGTCCAGGGGACAGGGCCAAGGGGCCCGGTCCAGGGGACAAGGGGCCCCGTCCAGGGGACAAGGGGCCCGGTCCAGGGGACAGGGCCAAGGGGCCCGGTCCAGGGGACAAGGGGCCCGGTCCAGGGGACAAGGGGCCCCGTCCAGGGGACAAGGGGCCCGGTCCAGGTGGGACGGGGAGGGAGAGGGACAGGGACAACGGCATGAAGAGGAGAGCCTTCATGATCATCGGCTTGATAATGGTGTCCTTTCTGGTAAATTACATGATTTGTTGCATTTGGATGGTTGTGTTGATCATCCGAGGGAAGGTGGAGTCAGATGAAAAGCTTTTCGCTCAAAAGATATGTCTTTCCATCACTGTGGTCACTGGGTTTGTTCAGCCACTGCTGTAACTGTGCCAAAAGACTGGCAAACTGCCCTGCATTAAACCTGTACTACAGTGATAGGCAGACTTTTTTACCCCTTTTTTTCACCTTTATTCATACTCGGAAATACAGTTGCCCTCATTTTCAACGTAGCCAAGATTTTGAAATTCAGGGACAGCCAGTTTGTGCATTAGGCTGCGGACCCCCATTTAATGATTAACCCCAAAAAGCAAATCTAATGTCTATGTTTGTTCATGTTCATATTTACATGTCGATTTCAGCTCTGACACTTATTTCAGACATGCTCTAGTATGTGACGAGTCTGCCTGTGCTATTAACTCATTTTGAAAGAAGAAAAAAAAAAAAGCGCGATGGCAGTCTCTCAGACAAATCTGGTCACATATGTGCTTAGATACCATCTGAAATGTCTTTATGTGACCATAAGAAAGGAGGTGTCATTTACTGCCAAAAACTATATGTACACTTCACATGTGTTTTGTATTTGTTGATGACATGTACAGTACTATAGTGTGTTGTTCTTTATGCTATGTTGATTAATGTAATGTATGCTGTAGAACCACAATGGAAACAAGTCCCCAGGACTTTTTTGTGTTATCCTTTTAGCCTTAATGTCGGACTGTACCTTGTGCTGTTTACATTTTTGACTAATAAGTAATTAAATCAATCAAAACAATCTCAGGCCCAGCAGACTGCTCTTTCCTCTTGTGCTAAATGCAACAACATGCGACGCAATGCGAGTGCCTCGCACACTGCAACAAGGTAACATGGGAACGTTTGTAACACACCGCCATCTTTGAGTTCTCTTCTCTAGTGACAAGAAGGTATTACCATTGTTTGCGTCTGCTAAATGCCTAAATTGTAAAATGTAATTTAGGTTGAACCTTTGGGGACTTTTGACTCATTTAGACCCGAGTTAAAAACATTCACTTTGAAAGAATATACAGTATATTCAAAGATTTGTGCCACATTTCTACGATTTTTCGGTGGCGCGCTATGAGCTTGTAGCAAGACTGAGTAGGAGTGAATTTTTTCAGACATCCTAGTGTTAAAGTCATTGCATGCTTGAGCTGTTTTTCGAAGTACACATGCAGCACTTTAATGTCATAGCAGATTGATAATCACATGAAACGCAGAGAACACCTACAGTATACCTCGAGCTGAAAAGAGCCACACGTTCTGCAATAACTGCAGCAAGACAGAGAGTTTGGAACACTCTAGAAAGTCTAGAAAGTAGAAAGTCTCACTCTACTGACACATGTCTGTTGTACTTGACTGATTAAGTACTGCAACATGGTCAAGCTGGACCTTCAGAAAGCGTTTGACACTGTGAACCACTCCATACTGCCGAACAAGCTGAATCGGTTTTGATGGCCCATCAGTAAACTGGGTGAGATCTTATACCTTGAGGGAAGGAAACAGGTGGTCGAGGTGAATGGTATACCCTGTCTGAGCCGTTCATCACTATCCCGACTTCAACTAGCTCAGAACTCCGCAGCCAGAATCCTCACCAACACAAACTGTATAGGGCACATATAACTGCAATATTAGCCGCACTACACTGGCTTCCTATTAAGGCCAGAATTTATTTTAAAATACTTTTAATTACTTTTAAAATGGGCTGGTCCCGCCGTATATCATTGACCTATACTGCCTCCTAAGACCAATGCTAGACCTCTCAGGTCCTCCATCAAAGGTCTTCTAGAAATACCCGCAAACCAAGCTTAAAACAAAGGGTGACCGGGCATTTGCTCCTAGACCCTATGGAACGCCTTGCCCCTGGCATTGAATAATGGCGAGTCAGTTGACGGTTTTAATGTACATGATTTATTTTCATAGCACCTATGTTTTTGTTCTGCCTTGTTTGTTTTTGTTCTGCTCACTGCACTACTGTACTATATTGTCACAACTGTGCGATATGTTCCTTGTTTTTTAACCCATTCTAGACGGGAACTCTACATTGTAACTGTACCTTTAAGAACGGGGACTCCATGTTGTATCTTACCCCTTCAGGCCGGGCACCCGAATTCGGGTTTTCCTGTAGTTTCTACCTTTTCCGGTCTCACGGCCAATGAAATGGATCATGAGTCGATGACGTATGTGTTCCTGGATATCGCAATGCATTGTGGGATTTTTTTTGGGCCGTTTTTTTTGTATTAAAGCAACTTTATTTGTCGGAGATTCAGTGCAGGTTTTTTTTTGACAATAACATTACAACATGGCACAAGCAGCAAGAGCACACCGTAGTGGCGAAACCGAGGAAGATGCATTGAGCGACGGCAGTGATATCTGCGATGACTACAGTAGCAGAGACGAAGACAATGATAACATTGCTAACGATCCCGACTATTTGCCTCCGTCGGAACCATTAGACAGGGCTCAATGGATCAGGGATATGTTTAGTGACGACGACGATTCCGGCGACGAAGATGATGCTCCTTTCCGTGGGTTCCATGCAGACTGGGTAGCAGACGAATCCGACTTCCAGCCAACGGAAAAGAGAGATTTTATCCACACACCAGGGGTGAAAATAGATATCGCGCCAGATGCAACGCCCGGACAAGTTTTTGGACACATTTTCACAGATGAATTGTGGTCGCATCTCATTACAGAGACGAACACATTTGCTAGACAGTCCAGAGACGCTAGACCAGATCCATCACCCCAATCCAAAATGGGTAAATGGAAGTCCGTTACTTTGGTTGAAATGAGAACATTCATCGGCCTTTGCATCGCTATGGGAATCATGCGTCTACCAGTCCGTAGAGATTACTGGCGACAAACAAAGCAATTGTTCCAGACCACCTTCTTCAAAGTGATGTCCCGGGACAGATTCAACGTGATTTGGAGGTAATAACAACACTAATACAAACTGAGTATGATGATAATTATAGGGCGCGTTCGGAAATAGCGCTCTGTGCAATGCAAACTAATAGGCGAGTGCGCTCCGGTGCGGTATTTCCGAACGTACCCATAATAAGACAATATGATAGTAATAGCAATATAGTATGATAATACTATGGTCTGTAGACCACTGCTTGAACACCAACAACAACAACCAAACTTTGTACACAGAAGTAAACACTACTAATTGTGCCATAGTAATAATATTGTATTGTATAAATAAAAAAACACATTTGCACTTTACACAATACACTATAATGAAATATACACGCTATATAATGTTGAGTGATACTGAGGGTAATAATTGATGTTGACGCTGTGAGGAAAAAGTACGCTCAAAATGGCGCCTAGGCCTGTCCTTTGTTTTGTCCAATGGAACAATGGAAAGACCCCAACCCCCATCGACTGAGGCAGTCGCCATTTTGAACGTACCTTTCAATAGTTTACTTTATTGAGATGGCTTTGATAAGAAGTGTTATTCAATCATTGATACAAAGTAGTAGTCTAAATGTAAAATATAAGCATAAGCAAAATAGAAAGTGTATGTCTTATGATGATAATACATAACTAATGCATAATGAATGTTGATAAGTATAATGGCAATTCACCTGGAATACTGCAGTGTATATTGTGAGATTCAATTTATTGTCAATGTACAATACAAGTACAGCACAGCTAAAAGTATTGTTATTACTGAATAATATACATATCAAAAGTATAATAATACTGTAGTGTATATTGTATGTTATTACTGAATAATATACATATACATATAAAAGTATTATAATAAAGTATAAACATTACTATACAAAAAAAGCATAAACAATGTAAGTGACTAACATCTATGTGAATTTCCAGCTATCTACACCTCCAGGATAACGAGGCAGTTGATCTGAATCGGGAGGACAAACTGTGGAAGCTGAGATGGTTCCTGGATTTCCTCGTCGCTCGATTCCAAGCACTGTACCAAGTCAATGGATTTGTTACAGTGGACGAGAGCATGGTGAAGTTCAAGGGACGTCTGGGTTTCAGACAGTATCTCCCCTTGAAACCTACGAAATGGGGAGTGAAGGTCTGGGTCATGGCAGAGAGCTCCACAGGCTATTGCATCAACTTCCAGGTAAGAGAATAACGCACACCAAGTAGCTATCATTTGCAAATATTTATTGTAAGAGTTGAGTGAAATTTCAAACACCAAAGCTCTTCCTCAGACTTGTTTTTCTTGCAATCTTTCAGGTCTACACAGGGCGTGAGGCAGCAACGCACGAGAAGGGTCTCTCACAACGTGTGGTGATGGAGCTAGCCAAACCGTTCTACTTCACCAACCTGGCTGTATTCATGGACAACTTCTACACTGGGGTGGAGTTGTTGAAAGACATGAAGAACCATGGACTCTACGGCTGCGGAACTGTTCGTGCCAACCGGAAAGGACTCCCAAAGGCCCAGACGCTGAGCAAGAAAGCCCCGATGAAGAAGCATGACTACAAAGTGGCTCAAAACAATGAGCTCACGTTCTGCGTTTGGAAGGACACCAAGGTGGTCATGGTGCTGTCCAACTACCACGACCCCAAGGCGACAGGGACGGTGAACAGGAGGAGGGAGGGCGCAGTCCGTCAATCGGAGGTGACGGTGCCAGGATGCCTCTCCGACTATCAGAAATACATGAAAGGTTTGTTTGATTTTATTGACAAAAAAAAAACATATATTATGAACATGTATCTGAAAATGCAGTATATTTCAAAGCAAACAAAAGCTGGAGAGCTCATTTTCCTTGTGGTCCTTTGAGTGTAAACAAGTGTGTAAACTTGAGTGTCATGTGTTTTTTTACCAGGTGTGGATCTGATGGACCAGATGACTGGCTACTACCAGTTCCAACATCGTTCGAAGAAGTGGTGGAGGAGGGTCTTCTTCTTCTTTTTGAGCACGTCCTGCCACAACGCGTTCATTGCTGCGAAGTCTGTTGGAGGAAGAGACTTCAAGAAGAAGTACCCTGGCTACAAAGACTGGGTGGAGGACCTGGCACAGGAGCTGGTCAATCCAGTGACTGATCCTACACGCTCCAGACCGGCCCGTCAGACCCCACGATCCACACCGGCTCCTTCTCCTTCCACTTCCACTTCTTCTCCTGCTCCTTCGTCTGCGTCTGCGTCTGCATCTGCGTCTCCTTCAGCAGGCAGATCTGAGCATGACCTTGTGCCCAAGCTCACTGAGAAGAGGAGGGGTTGCACAGTGTGCTTGGAGGAGAAGAGTGGCACTTCGAGCCGTGCAAGAAGTGTCACTTCCGGCTGTCTACAGTGTCAGGTGAATGTGTGCACACAGTGCTTTGGCAAGCATATTCGCAGTTGTGAGTGACAGACACTGAACGGTATACAAACTGTGACTCATAAAGACCTTGCCAGCTACTAACTGTTTGTGCTGCTTGTGAACTGTTTCCACGGAGGAATGTTCACACTTTTTTATTGAACAATAACAGACACTTTATTTTTTATTCTCTTTTTTTATATATATAGTGCTGCTTGTGAACTGTTTCCACGGAGGAATGTTCACACTTTTTTTATTGAACAATGACAGGCACTTTATTTTTTATTCTCTTTTTTTTATATATAGTGCTGCTTGTGAACTGTTTCCACGGAGGAATGCTCACACTTTTTTTATTGAACAATGACAGGCACTTTATCTTTTTTTATTGAACTCTTTTCATATTTTATTATTATTTGAAATAGTGCTGCTTGTGACAGTTTCCACAGAAATGTTCACACTGTATTTTCTACATTTTGTGTTTTTTCAAAGTTTGCACAAATAAAAGTTGTTTATAAAAGCCTATGGTGTAAGATCTCAAATACTTTTTTACATTTAGTTCCTATCTGCTATAGAGGCTGAGAAATTCATTTTTGGTAGACATTTTATTAGTTTTATGGCATTTTCAAAGTTTGTAGATTTTGTAATAAGACTTGGACCAAGATAACTAATTGTCTATGAAAGCCAAAGGTGTAAGCTATCAAATAGTGTTGGAATTGTGTTTCTATATGCTACAGAGGCTGAGAAATGACAGAAATTAGTTGTTTTTAGTAGGCGTTTTACTAGTTTTATTATAATTTCTGAATTAGAACATTTTTCTGATTTTTTTATAAAGGTTTTGACCAAAACAAGTAATTTTCCATGAAAGCCAAAGGTGTAAGCTATCAAACAGTGTTGGAATTGTGTTTCTATCTGCCACAGAGGCTGAGAAATAAATGTTTTAGTAAACGTTGATACTTTTGTGAAAAAATCCAGAAAAAGTCAGGTTTTAGGGGTATTTTTCAAATCGGCCATAGGTTTTAAAGGCTTTTTCGGATTCGGATTTAGGCCTAAATGGGTTAACTTGCTTCTGTTGTTTATACTGTGTCCATTGTTCAGCACCGTGTTTCGAAAGGTGCTTTATAAATAAAATATACTTACTCACTCACTCACTCATGCACTCACTAACTCACTCATGCACTCACTCACTCACTCACTCACTCACTCACTCACTCACTCACTCACTCACTCACTCACTTCCCTCCCAGCAGAGTGTGGGGGTATACACACGTACAGAGACGTGGTTCATTTATAGATGGATGTCTGGTTCAATTCACATCAAGGCCAAATACCTTCAGATAACCAGAAAAGGAAACTATTCATATGCACAGGTATTAGAGGAAAGAGTCAGGCTCTGGTGGGCCAACATGCACGCACGCACGCACGCACGCACGCACGCACACACGCACGCACGCACGCACGCACACACGCACGCACACACACACACACGCTGACGTGTGAGCCCACATGTATACGCACAGTGTTTATTCTGAGCATGCTCCATCAATAGGGAGTCGAATTTAAGCCGTTGAAAAGTGTGATGTTTGCATAAATGGGATTTCTAACTTGAATGTATGGATCTGTGTGTGTGTGTGTGTGTGTGTGTGTGTGTGTGTGTGTGTGTGTGTGTGTGTGTGTGTGTGTGTGTGTGCATGCGTGCGTGCATGCGCATGTGTGTGTGTGTGTGCACACGTGCGCGTGTGCGTGTGTGGTTTAGAGATAGGGGAAAATTGTGAAAGTGGGCGGTGAACACACAGCATTTCCCTAGCTATACTGTCCTGCATGCCATGTCACTCTGGGAGCTGTGTGTGTGTGTGTGTGTGTGTTGATCCCTCAATCACCTTAATGGTTCTTTCATACGGCGAAATGGACGAGGGAGACAGAGCGGGGCTAATATAGTCACACACACACACGCAGACACAAACAGGCAATGCAAGCACGTTGCGTGCATGAACGCACACAACCACTAACTGGCCCACATGTAGGCAGGAGTGTAGGTGCAGTAAGTACACACAAAAGCATACTGTGTACACACGCACACACACACACACACACACACACACACACACCCTTGTGTGTGCGTACTGTATATAGAGGTGTGTGTTTAATGTCCCTTGGCATGGCCCAGGGGACAAACAGAGCGGGGAACCAGCCAACACTGTGACTAAACGCGGAGAGTGTAAAAAATTTGTGGGGTTTTCTTACACTCTCTGGGTGAAATGAAGACTGAGGATTTTGCAGTGAACGGTACAGCAGTGGGGAAAAGGCTAAAAGGTGAGTGGATGGAGGATGAGAAGAGAGGAACGGAGGGATGGGGTCAGACCCTGAGCAAACATGGAAGGAAGGCTTTTCTCTCCATTTGATATTTGTTCTATATCTCCCATGACACACTTCCTCCCTCTCTCTCTCTCTCTCTCCACACTGCTACACCCCCCCAGTGGATAAATATTATGTGTGGCTGCTGAAAATGGGGCCAGCGCAGGTAAAGAAAAAGAAAAAAAGGAAAAATCACATTCTGAATTCTGATTCTAATAATGAGCAGTGAGTTTTGTTTGTGCATGTGCGTTTGTGCAAAGCAAACGCGTGCGTACTGTGGCCCCATTAGGCGGATGGATCTCTAGACAAATGCGGCTATTATCCTAATTAGCACTAATTACGTCTGCTTCCAATTAAGCACACAAATGGCAACGACATATGTCTCTCACACTCTCTCTCCCTCTCCCTCTCCCTCTCTCACCTGTGGTCTGCTGTGAAAAACACAGACAGACAGACAGACAGACAGACAGACAGACTAGAGAGACATAGGCAAATTCTTCCTATACATAATTACTTTACATACATACATACACGCACGCACGCACACATGTACGCGCACACACACACACACACACACACACACACACACACACACACACACACACACACACACACACACACACACACACACGCACACGCACACACGCACGCACGCACATCAGAATCTCTAGCTGTGCTCACAAGGTGTACGACCCCCTGTAAGTGATTCTCCTGTCACCATGGCGATGTGAGATCAATAAAGTACTAACAATTGATTACATCTAGAGTAGAGAACACTTTGTACACGTCACTCTGCCATGCACAATCTCTCTCACACACACACACACACACTCAATGGGTCCTTTTTACAGCCATACAATGTCTGTCTACACCATGATTCTCTTATTGAGTGGTGCCTGCCTCTGACTGTGAATGTGTGCGTGTGTGTGTGTGTGTGTGTGTGTGTGTTCGTGTGCGCATGCGCACGCTCGTGTGTGTGTGTGCGTGCGTGTGCGTGCGTGCGTGTAGAGAGAGAGAGTAGAGAGAGTGAGAGGGAGGGAGAGAGAGAACGAATGTAGAGACAGAGAGCCCGCCATCAGTAGGTAGAGCAGCTATGTTATCAGAAGCTTCCTGGTTTACCATGACAACTTAGCCATAAACAAACTACGGTGTTGTCTAATCTGAATGTGTCGTCATGGCATCATGGCCAAGCTACACCAGGCAATTTTGCGCGCGTGCGTATGCGTTTACTGCGTGCGTACAGTGCGTTTGGATAGGACCAATATATGTCAATGATACCAGCTACACCAGACGCACGGATACCGCGGGCCATCCTACGCGTTCTCTAAAAATAGGATCGGTTTTACGTGCGTATGCCCCCATGCGCGCGTATCTATATATCCTCCCGGAAGGTCCCGCACAAATCTGCCGTGCGCCACAGATCTGGTGTAGCCAGGGCATTTGGCTTACGCACGCACGGTCCGCGCGTTTAGAGTAAACGGGCGAGAAAAGCCTGGTGTAGCTTGGCCGTCAGGCGCTAACAAATCAAGCCATCCACACTATGGGCACTGGAGGCGATCTCATGTATGGTAATAAAACGGAAGGAAAAAGGAGGAGTGAGACGGAAGAGTCAGTGATATGAGCGTCAGCTGGAGGGTCGGACACACCAATGTGGCCGTTGAATCGATAACTAGGTGGGCGGATATCGAGCGACCATATCAGAGAACCCACCCCTCCCACATGCTCACATGTTGGGATCAGATCAGAGGTCAGGGGTCAGAGCAGAACGGCAAGCCCCCCGGAGCTGTCAGAGGTTAAAGTTCTGCGTACATAGCCTATAGTATGTGTCAGAACCTGAGTCTATAATGGAGCTAGAATTTATCCCGCTATACCATACGGCAATATGGTCAGATATTGGTTTTTGTTTCACTATATATCACTGTATTATTAATTAACCAGCCTCGTGGTTAGAGTGTCTTCCCTGAGGTCGAGAGGTCGGAGTTCAATCCCCCGGTCGGGTCGTCACTCGACATGCTAGCCGAGACAGTATAGTTATTCAGATGTCGGCGTTTAAATTCACTCCACCTTCCCGCGGCTCCTCGGCTGTGGCATTAAAGTTCTGTAACAGGTGATTCTGTGAGTATAATTCATGGATTGTTCTATATACAGTACGTGTTATGTATCATATGTATAAATGTGGTATATGGCACACAATTTCAAGTTATGTTGTTCATGTAATGCCTTTATCTTATGCTCTGCTCTTAAACCAAACGCAATAGCTTTGCAATAAATGGTAAATGTTTCATCCTGAGCAGAAGAGTCTTTAATGAACAGGTGCAGTCTGTGGCATTTTCTTGTCTTGTCAAATTTCATGATTCTTACACAATGGTCTGATTTCATCGACCGTCCTCCTTCTTGTGCATGAGATTTACTGTACAGTACGTGTGGGTTTTGCTGCTGAAATATAAGTAGAAAGATCGACGCTTCTGTGTGTGTGTGTGTGTGTGTGTGTGTGTGTGTGTGTGTGTGTGTGTGTGTGTGTGTGTGTGTGTGCACGCGTGCGTGTGCATGCATGAGTGTGAACACTATATTAACGTTATCCTGTGTGTTCCCTCCAGTCCCATTCACCTGCCAGGCCCTAACAGACCATGTCACAACCAGGCTTCATCAGTCACAGCTCACTGCTCTGTGGAGTCTCTCTCTCTCTCTGTCGCATGGTTAAAGAACCAGCAGAAGTGTGTGTGTGTGTGTGTGTGTGTGTGTGTGTGTGTGTGTGTGTGTGTGTGTGTGTGTGTGTGTGTGTGTGTGTGTGTGTGGCCGTGCAGTGTGGTCAGTGATGGATTTGTGTGGCAGCTAATTAAAAGCTTGATTAGTGGATAATTAAAATAGGTCTCTGTCTTTAGAATGCCTAACGACCACAGGCAGAGGACGCGCGCATGCGCACACACACACACACACACACACACACACACACACACACACCCTCTCTCTCACACACACACACCCACACACACTTACACAAGCTTGCTAGTGGGCGTGCGTTATTTCTAGAAAGAGAGCGAGATCACACTGAGGATCAGATATACTGTATAAAGAAGACATGGCACCTCTTATAGATAAACATCTACAACATCCATCATCATCAGCAAAGGACACATTCACTCCCCACGAACGCACACACACACATTTTTAACACAATATGTAAGATTATGTTTTAGTCATATTGTTCTTAGATTGAGGCTTTAACCTTCATCTGAAATATCCAAGACTATTAAGACTTCATGTAAGATGATTCTGAAGACATTGCTAATTTAACCACCTAAAAAAAAAAATCAAATCAAAGATATAGCCTACCTACAGTGCGTACAGTATGCTCTCAATGTGTCTGTGATGCATTGAGAGCAACATGCTTCCATATAGAAGCTTCTAGTCCAAATGACTGAAATCTGTCACATTGACTGAGCATTTTAATCCATGTGTCTGTCCCTCTTTCTCTGCTATTATATACAGTATACGTATATATGCCCCGTTCTCTGTCTCTATCTCTCTCTCTCTCTGTCTGTCTCTCTATGCATGTCTGTCTGTCTGACTGTCTGCACATGGAATTTACAATTTAGGCATTTAGCAGACGCTCTTAATCCAGAGCGACTGGAATGCTATCAACACACACACACACACACACACACACACACACACACACACACACACACACACACACACACACACACACACACACACACACACACACACACACACACACACACACGATCTTACTACTGTACATGTGTGATTCGTTCCACACGTTATACATTTAATCCTTTCCACAGCAGCTGCTGAAGGAAATGTTACGCGGCGAGAAAAATAACGATGCGTGACGCTATGGACGTATACTTCATCCTTTTACACTGCTGCTTATCTCCCTGTGTGTGTGTGTGCGTGTGCGTGTGTGTGCGTGCGTGTGCGTGCGCGCATACGGTAGTGGCTGAATAACATCAATCTGTCATTAGGGAAAGAACGTCATTAAACTTGGGAAGACTTTGAAGAAAAAGTTTTATTTTTATTTGACCTTCCACCAGTTATTGGAGGAACTTATAGTACGTGACAGGGGATAAAATAAAATAAAAACATAAACCCGCAGTAACGACTTGGGGACAGAGCGGCCTTGAATTATCCCTGAATAAAATAATCTGACAAGGTTACGGCACACAATTTCTTATCGTACTGTATGTAGACCATTACATGAAAGAATAGTTTATCCCATTCTGGGCGGGAACCCCTTTTGGTGTTAGCATCATGTCATGCGTTATAGCTATTGAAAAATAGCAGATCTACAAGCTCGTAGCGCGCCACCGAGTGGCGCTCTATGGGCTTGTAGGTCTGCTATTTTTTTTTAAATCGAACGACCGAACGACCGACATACGACCGACATAGAAACATAGCTTTTTCAGGATGTAGAAGACTGAATCTGATCTCAGGTCAGAATAGTTTATGCTGCCGTCAGCTCCGTTGCACACATACCAGACACAGTCGAGGCCTTATACGAAAAAGCAAAAAAATAAAATGCTTGTGCCGGGTCCTGAGGGCTAGACGTTATAAGCCGGGTCCTGAGGGCTAGACGTTATAAGCCGGGTCCTGAGGGCTAGACGTTATAAGCCGGGTCCTGAGGGCTAGACGTTATAAGCCCACACATGGTCCTAATGGTCCAAAAAGCCGGGTCCTGAGGGCTAGACGTTATAAGCCCACACATGGTCCTAATGGTCCAAAAAGCCGGGTCCTGAGGGCTAGACGTTATAAGCCCACACATGGTCCTAATGGTCCAAAAAGCCGGGTCCTGAGGGCTAGACGTTATAAGCCCACACATGGTCCTAATGGTCCAAAAAGCCGGGTCCTGAGGGCTAGACGTTATAAGCCCACACATGGTCCTAATGGTCCAAAAAGCCGGGTCCTGAGGGCTAGACGTTATAAGCCCACACATGGAAAAACAAATGAAAGAAAAGAAAAGAAACCCGGTGTTTGAGCAGAACCACAACTAATTGTTCCTGACAGAACTGCTAATGAATATTCATAGCGTGACAGCGGGGCCTGAAGTGGAGCCTTCGTATTACACTTGGATCCCACGCCTCCCTCCCCTCTTCTCTTCACACGCACATTCTCTCTGTCTTTCTCTGAATCCTCCCCTCCTTTGGCTCATGCGCACCGCACACATACACACACATGCATTATGATACTCCTCGTTACAGGTCTGCAAATGTCTTCTAAATCCTGACTGTTTTCTTGAAAAAGCGATGTTTTTCTATGTCAGTCGTTCTCAAAGACTTTCATTTCACTTTTCACGATTCTTATCAGACCGATCAAATATCAGACCTACAAGCTTGTAGCACGCCACTCGGTGGCGCACTATGAGCTTGTAGATCTGCTATTTTTCAATAGCTAAAGCATAACATAATGCCAACACCAAAAGGGGTTCCCCGCCCAAAATGGGTTAACCCATTTAGACCTGAGGCCGATTATCTGGAAAAGCAATGTTTTTATATCAGTGGTTCTCAAAAACATTTCATGTCAAGGAGCCCAAAAATCATATGTAATTGGCCACCGACCCTAACCTGACGCCGCCAGATGGAGGCGGTATTGGGTAACCATGTTCCCCAACACCACAACCATCTGGAATCTCTCAGGGAGTTGAGCTAACATCGAACCGCTCCGTGGTCTAACCAATCAGCGTGAGCTAAGGGCGGGATATGTGCGAAACCGGATGTGAAGCTATATAGACACGTCAATATGATGTGTTTGCACGCCCACACAGTGATAGACAGACGGTCCCATCCAATCATCTACCAAGTATCTTGAAAAAAAGGAACAGCCCCGTCATCGAATTTGCTTCCGAGATCCCAGATCCCAATAAGCTGTGAAACAAATGTGTGTAGCAAGCAGCAATCTGGCAGCGTCAGGTTACACCGACCCACCATCTGAAAATATGTTTGATTGATTGATTGATTGATTGATTGATTGATTGATTGATTGAGTGCTTGGCGTTGGGTGAAATCAACCCTCAACCCTCTTCTGAGGCCTCTTTTAGACGGCGACCATCTCCATATAACACGTCAAAGTCCCGTTGCGTTCTCATTTTTTCTTACCCTTGTTACATAATCGGGGATTATATATAGTTATGAGATGATAACCTGATGATTGTATTTATATATATATATTGTATGATAACGTGGTTATGCTTATATATATATATATATAATTATAATATATCATGAATAGGTTACATTGTACAGAGTGCTGATCAACACTTTCAGTCACAGGTCTGATCTGCTGTGGTGCGTGGAGGCGGAGACCCATCAACCTGTCTGCCCACCCCCTCGTCACCAGGAGCCAATCCGTGCTCGGAGGACGGACCTGGGAAGACTACTTAGCAGCACCTGTGACACGCAATCATTGGCAGTGTCTCTCAGTTTCCCCATACTGAGAGCACGCTGTCCAGAGGAGCTAGGGAAAGCTCAACATCATGAAGCTGTGTGATTCCGTAGGCCAGGGGCAATATCTGTGTGGAGCCCCTGAGCTGACTAGGTTTCTGTGACATTGTGACATTGTGCTAAAGATTCAACTGCCAGGGGCTATATCTGTGTGGAGCCCCTGAGCTGACTAGGTTTCTGTGACATTGTGACATTGTGCTAAAGATTCAACTGATTATAATTATATATCTATATGTAGAGATATAGATTATATAATATAACTTAATATATGGCGTATGGGAGCGTACTTGTTGTAACTCTTTGTTAGGCAGTAGTTAGTGTAGGCAGCTTAGATAGTTTTGAACTTGTGTAACCCCTCTTTTCCTTTTTATTGGTTAGAGTTAGGTCAGAGTGTTGTGTGACTTTAGCATAGGGCTAGATAGTTTTGATTGTTTTATTAGTTGCCCCATACAGCCTGTCTTTGTTTTGGAGTGAATTTGTAATCACTATTGTTTATATCTATACCTTTATCATTCCAACGTTGAATAAACAACAACTCTTATGCCAGCTGTGTTGCATCCTCTTCTTATACCCCTAGACATACAAAGGGGAATGTAACAATTGGGGGCTCGTCCGAACAGTTGGCGGCTCGTCCAAAGCACAGAAGGTTACCGGTTTGGGAAAGCGCTGGCTGGAGTTGTTGGTTTATTAGCGGTGATAAGGTGGTGAAAAGATGGCAACTCGATGCGTTCGTGGTGGCTTCTTTTCCTCTGTCCTGTCTGTGATCGGCTGGAGTCGTGGTGGTAGGTATGTTGCTCGTATTCTTTGCACCTTGAAGTTTTGCTTGTGTAGTAGCTAGGTTAATTGGACAATCTAAAAGTTGTTAGACTTCCAAATTTCTTAGAATCTCTGCGGTG
Source organism: Protomyctophum parallelum (assembly GCF_964188405.1). Taxonomy (NCBI): domain Eukaryota; kingdom Metazoa; phylum Chordata; class Actinopteri; order Myctophiformes; family Myctophidae; genus Protomyctophum; species Protomyctophum parallelum. Next base: position 31,492,467 of record NC_139702.1, on the reverse strand, counting down.
GGGCTGTTGAGAGGCGGTATAGACAAGAGTGGTGGCAGAGCTGTTGGTTCTAGCCTACGTGGCAAATGTGGCGTCCTGTGGAAAGGAGCGGGCCAGTACAGATTTGGTTCTGGGGGTCGGGTCCCCGGAGCCGTGCTGGCCTGCTGAGAGTGACTGGGGGGGGCCTAGTCATCACCCTGGGGGCTTGGGAGCATCCATCGTCTCCGGGAGGTGGAACCTGTCTGACGGGGTGCCTCCTATCGGCATAATCACCGCTCCCCCAGTCTGAAGATGCAGCCACGGAAGAGAAATGTTGGTCCGGAGCACGGTGCTCCTGCTCTAAGCCCACCACTCAAGGAGTGCCTCTGTCCCATATGCTGCAGAAGGTAAGGTTGAAAACTTGAAATTCAACTGTGTCAGCGTTGTGTTGAATGTGTTGCTGCCACGGGAAGATTGGCCTAACCCGTGAGGAGCTTGTATGCTAAATGAGGGTGCAGAAAATCGAGTAATATATTTACTGTCGCTCTCTGTTTAGTTGGGCTGGTATCGCACTAATTTTGAAATGCCACGGTACTTTGGGTTAGTTCCCATTGTTCGTGAGTCCGAGGTGGATTCGTGTAAGATAACAATGCAAGCGTACTCGTATAGGTCCCTGACCTGGTATGTATGTTCAGTTTGGTTCTGTTCTGGCAGACGGCAGCGCTTGCGTGGGAACCTGCCGTGGGAACGACTGAATAGGTTCATGAAGTGATTCGTTAGTATGCACAGTTTGCAGGTTGTATTATCTCCCTATGAGATTGGTTCCGATAACTTAACCTAAATGCGATTTGGTTATGTTTGAATGGTAAATATTATGTAGAACTTCACTATAGAGTGCAGGGGGTGTCTTGATAGGCGTGCTCCTCACTAGAGTATAGTTGCGGCTAACTCTGAGTGTTGTATAGAGTGCAGGGGGCGTCTTGATAGGCGTGCTCCTCACTAGAGTATAGTTGAGGCTAACTCTGAGTATTGTACAGAGTGCAGGGGATTTCCTTTGTCATGGGGAATGATATAGCAGGTGGGAAAGTGTATCCTGTGTTGGAAGTGATAGGGCGTCCTGTGGTGGAAGATGTTACTGAAAAGGGTTAATAATCATTGACTTTGTCTTGCGCTATGTACTGCCCTGGTTCTGTATCTCGCTCCTCTTAATTCGCTTCCCTTGTACTAGTTGCTGAGGGGTGGAGGGATGGTGGCAGGGTTGGGGTCATACCTATGTTCCCTCAGCCCTATGTTCCCTCAGCCCCGAGGTGCGCTGCGGGTCGGGAGAGGGTTGCGGTTAGGTTTAGGTGTCTGCCCGGGGGTGCGCTGCGGGTCGGGAGAGGGTTGCGGTTAGGTTTAGGTGTCTGCCCCGGGGGAGGTTAGGGTTAGGGTGAGGGAGGAGGTAGGTTGTCGTAGGCTGAGGGAACATAGAGCTGAGGGAACATAGGTACGGTCCCGCAGGGTTTAACAAGCTTACAGACAAATGAAAAATGGTGTTTTTTTCCCTTTCCTTTCATGACAGACATGTGACAAATGTTCCTTTTTGACCCACTCGATTTGTATATTTGTGTATTTGCTGCTCCTGGGTGGAACACCAGATATCCAATTCAGTGATTGTGTGTGCAATCAACTCATAGTAGGTAATCCTTTCTGTTGCGCATGGAAAGATGTTTTATGGTGCTTATGATTCGTGTGCTTAAACTTCACTATAGAGTGCAGGGGGCGTCTTGATAGGCGTGCTCCTCACTAGAGTATAGTTGCGGCTAACTCTGTGAGTGGTTGAAGCTACCTCACGTTAAAGAAATGTAAACCAAGATAATTCTGTTGTACCCTGTATTTTATGCGTTTGGGAGGGTTGTGCCCAGAACGAAAATGTTGTTCAAACTGTGTTTGATTTTGGGTGTGGGGGTGTTACATAATCGGGGATTATATATAGTTATGAGATGATAACCTGATGATTGTATTTATATATATATATTGTATGATAACGTGGTTATGCTTATATATATATATATATAATTATAATATATCATGAATAGGTTACATTGTACAGAGTGCTGATCAACACTTTCAGTCACAGGTCTGATCTGCTGTGGTGCGTGGAGGCGGAGACCCATCAACCTGTCTGCCCACCCCCTCGTCACCAGGAGCCAATCCGTGCTCGGAGGACGGACCTGGGAAGACTACTTAGCAGCACCTGTGACACGCAATCATTGGCAGTGTCTCTCAGTTTCCCCATACTGAGAGCACGCTGTCCAGAGGAGCTAGGGAAAGCTCAACATCATGAAGCTGTGTGATTCCGTAGGCCAGGGGCAATATCTGTGTGGAGCCCCTGAGCTGACTAGGTTTCTGTGACATTGTGACATTGTGCTAAAGATTCAACTGCCAGGGGCTATATCTGTGTGGAGCCCCTGAGCTGACTAGGTTTCTGTGACATTGTGACATTGTGCTAAAGATTCAACTGATTATAATTATATATCTATATGTAGAGATATAGATTATATAATATAACTTAATATATGGCGTATGGGAGCGTACTTGTTGTAACTCTTTGTTAGGCAGTAGTTAGTGTAGGCAGCTTAGATAGTTTTGAACTTGTGTAACCCCTCTTTTCCTTTTTATTGGTTAGAGTTAGGTCAGAGTGTTGTGTGACTTTAGCATAGGGCTAGATAGTTTTGATTGTTTTATTAGTTGCCCCATACAGCCTGTCTTTGTTTTGGAGTGAATTTGTAATCACTATTGTTTATATCTATACCTTTATCATTCCAACGTTGAATAAACAACAACTCTTATGCCAGCTGTGTTGCATCCTCTTCTTATACCCCTAGACATACAAAGGGGAATGTAACACCCTTTACACGAGAACGCACACGTTATGATATGATGTGCTATTATGCTATACTGTCGCTAGGTGGCGATAACGGGCTGCCAAATAGACAGGTCACCCACGTACAAGAAGAAGAAACCTTCACGCAAGCCTGCGCAACACGGCTCTGGGCGCGCCACGGGATGGTATATATTTTATAATACATTAGGCTACATAAACGCTGCTGCCGTGGCTGCCGTCTATCACAAGGCTTTTTATTTACATCATGGTTTTACATTCAACATCGCTGATGAGCAGCACTTTGTAGGCGAGGAGGGAGGCTTGTTCAGGAACTCCATTATATCATAATGATATGGCTCTGCATCAATGTAATAAACATATGCGCTGTGAGCCAACATGAGCCATGATGTCATAAGTTTTGCGGATTCACCGTTTTGCCTGTTTATATGGAGACCATAGGAAACGGTGTTCTGAATGATTTCCACTCTGGGAGGTGGTTTCACTTCGTTGCGTTTTCACCTCCTGAGAACACGGTTCTCGTCTAAATGACAGCAGCAAACGATACTTTATTTTGACGTTTTATATGAACACCATCCTCGTGTAAATAGCACCTGACATACATGTGGGAGGGGATGTTAAGTGTCTCATCATCTATCTATTATCTTACATTATGTAAGCTGTCAGAGTGTTCAGCTAAACTTGTTGTTTACACTTGAAGTAGCTAACCGTTCTGCTCAGCTCTGATTGTGTGCAGCGGCCCCATGTAATGTGATATGCAGATTACAATAATAGCTGGCTTCGTGATCCAGTATAGTTGACAATGATCAAAGCGTAAACAACAATTGTGTTGATTGAGATGACAGATGTAAAGAGAATACTCTCATTTATTGCGGGTGTCTGCCCCCAAACACTTGCACCAAAGTTACATGCTGTATTGCACTGTATACTGTGTGTGTGTGTGTGTGTGTGTGTGTGTGTGTGTGTGTGTGTGTGTGTGTGTGTGTGTGTGTGTGTGTGTGTGTGTGTGTGTGTGTGTGTGTGTGTGCGAAGCACATATTAAAGCTTAATTGAAGTCCAGCTGTTCACCTACAGTACAACAATTCTGATTCTTTCTAACAAACAACAGCTGTTCTCTATAGCTTGAAATCACAAGACGGACGGATGGACGGATGGACGAGACAGACAGACAGACAGAGTGAGAGAGATGAATGAAACACAGATACAGCAGAAAGACAGAGAGGCAGACAGAAATGAAGAGAGAGCGTTCATTCGGCGAGGAAAATGTTCACGCAATGTGTTATTTTCCGCCGCATTAAGAGAGACCCAGAGGAGCAATTCAGATATAGCATTGGTGTGTGTGTGTGTGGGGGGGGGGGACAGAAAGTTCAAGGAGGCACCAGAGAAGAAATGCTCAGCAAGGGCAGAATCTATTTGTTCCGGCCGACAAGCCGGCCGGTGCGCACCGTCGGCCGGTCGTTTTATAGGCCGGTCCGTGGGTAGGTCGGCCGGTCGTTTGATATGTCGGCCGGTCCGTGGATAGGTCGGCCGGTCGTTTGATATGTCGGCCGGTCCGTGGATAGGTCGGCCGGTCCGTGGATAGGTTGGCCGGCCGGTCGTTTTTTTTTCCTTTTTTTTCGGGGGACCCCCAGGAACTCTGGTAACTCTGAAATGGTAACTCTGTCATTTCTCTACCGTTTTGGACAGGGGTGGGCTCGTTGGAATCGTGTCGCCCCCCTGGGGGCGTCTTTGGGGGTCTCAAGTTTCAGGGACCCTCAAGGACCCCCAGGGACCCCCAAATGGTAACTCTGTCATTACTCTACCATTTTGGACGGGGGTGGGCTCATTTGAATCGTGTCGCCCCCCTGGGGGCGTCTTTGGGGGTCTCAAGGTTCGGGGACCCCCAGGAACCCCCAAATGGTAACTCTGTCATTCCTCTACCGTTTTGGACGGGGGTGAAAAGTGTGTGAGAGAGCTATAGTAAGAAGAATATGCAGATCAATATAAATGGTTCTCTGTCTCCCTCCCATCAATAAAAATCTATCATGAAAATGTCAAGAGTTACCATGTGGGGGTCCCCGAACCTACTAAACCCCGATAATGTGCCCAGAGAGGCAACACGATTCCAACAAACCCCTGTCGAAAACGGTTGAGAATTGATAGTTACCATGGGGGGGTCCCTGGGGGTCCCCGAACCTTGAGACCCCCAAAGACGCCCCCAGGGGGGCGACACGATTCAAATGAGCCCACCCCCGTCCAAAACGGTAGAGGAATGACAGAGTTACCATGGGGGTCCCTGGAGGTCCTTGAGGGTCCCCGTATCTTGAGACCCCCAAAGACGCCCCCAGGGGGGCGACACGATTCAAATGAGCCCACCCCCGTCCAAAACGGTAGAGAAATTACAGAGTTACCATTTGGCCGACCTATCCACGGACCGGCCGACCTATCCACGGACCGGCCGACATATCAAACGACCGGCCGACCTATCCACGGACCGGCCGACATATCAAACGACCGGCCGACATATCAAACGACCGGCCGACATATAAAAAGACCGGCCGACGGTGCGCACAGCCGGAACAAATGGATTCTGCCCTCCCTCGAAATGCTGTTGATTCATTTCCATTCTTCTCTATCTGGGGTTGTCTTAATTAAAGCTTTTCAATGGTTGATGTGGAGCGTCATTCTGTTGCTTTCATGTCATTAGAACTCACTCAAATGACTTAGGAAAGAAAGACAATCTACTTTAATTTAACACAGTCTCTTTAAAAAATAAACCTTTGTCCAGTATCTCTGTCCAGACTTAGTTTTCATCCTGATGGGAACCCAAACACTCTTCTGTATATTGACTCAGCAGAGATTATTAGTTATTAGAGAGTGAAAACGGGCCACAGTGTGGTGTGTGTTGAGCGCCAACCGGACACACTTTATAAATGTGTTTAGGTATAAGGGTTTGCCCCTTACATCTACGTAGCATCTGGTTTCTGATTGTATCTTTTTATTTTAAGTTTTTCCTATTGGGATCATACTTGTTTATTTGCATTGATTGTCTTATTTCTTGTAATTCTTTTGATATTTTATTTGTATTTTTTTGTAAGGTAAGGTTACAAGTATACTGATGTAGTAGGTTGGTGGAGGGTTTGAGATGTTGCCTTTGTGTATCGTTTGTGTATCGTTTGTGTATCGTTTGTGTATTGTTTGTGTATCGTTTGTGTATTTCTTGTGTATTGTTTCTTGCTGTATGTTGTGCCTTGAGGACCACCTTGGAAATCTAACTGTGAGTTACAAATCTCAAATAAATAGGCTAGCAAATATGGCCGGGAAGGTCATGGGCATGTCCAAGCAATCAGAGATTGCTCGACAGGGGCCCTTTATCAAGGGAATGTGTAATATCTCAGTTTTGTATTATGTTGGTGTGTTTCATGGTGTTTTTCTTATGTGAATGTGTATTCTTGTATGCAGCTGTGACTCTGTCTCCAAGATAAATTTCTCCCTAGGGAGACAAATAAAGACAACCTTGAACCTTAATTGAACCTTGAAAACGAGTTGCTGCAACTCAAGGGACTATCCTCTAGTGGCATTTCAAAATAAGAAGCCTAAACGCAGGCTTAGAATACTTTATTGGCAGTTTAAAAAAAGGTCACAACAATGTCATCAATAAGGAAAATCCTGCTCCTCCCCTCCTCTCTCTGTCCTGTTCTGTCTCTCTAAAAGGATAATACGTTTAGCTAAGACCAATACCATTGTGGATATGGCCAGAAAAACACACAGCAACTGAAGTGGTGCTGTGTGAGCTTGTTGGTCAAGGCTTTGGATGAGATGGGAGCTACTTGGCTAACTAATAGCGTAATTAGTGCAATTATGTACAACCTACAGACCATGATATACTAGTGGGCCTCAGCAATGTGTTTGCTCTACTCTTTGTTATTTTACAACCAGGAGAGCCAGATTGAAAAATCAACAGTGGTAAATGCTTTTTTTCTAAATACTGTAGCTAGGTATACTTAAATAACCTCATTGAATCTAGTGGCTCAAATGATTAGGTTCCAAACAGATCAGATTTTAATTAGCTTAAACCCCATCGCCTCATCTCTCACTCACTCTCATTTGTTCCCTTAGGAGTCTGTGTCCTATAAGAACAGCCCTCGTCTCTGCAGCACGACAGCAGAGCTTTCAAACAAACAGCACACGTGTCTCTGCAAAGTGTCTGTTCTCCATGTCCTTTACCTCACTCTCCTTTACCTCACTCTCCTTTACCTCACTCTCAATTCAATTCAATTCAATTCAAAGGGCTTTATTGGCATGAGACAACATACGTTTACATTGCCAAAGCAGAAAGAACAATACAGCAATACAATCAAAACAAAAATGATGTACATTTGAATGTCAGAATCTTCAATAGATCAAATTCTATGTACCAAGGTCACTCAATCGCTCTCTCTCTCTCTCTCTCTCTCTAAATGCATCTTTCCCTCGCTTGCCCACACACTCACAGACACAACATCTGCTCACAAAGTTCACTCGGCGAGCAACTTCTGCTCAGTTAGCTCTTGTTTGTGTGTGTGTTTGCGTGCGTGCGTGTGCGTGTGTGAGTCGAGATAATGAATCACTCGTTATGCTTGATAAAATCAAAATGCATGCTAGTCTGAGTAAGCGATGCCCATACACACATGCACGCACGCAAGTGCACACGCACGCACATGCGCACACACACACACACACACACACACACACACGCACCCACACACACACACACACACACACAATGCAGCTCCTCTATGGCAGATGGCTGGTTAGACCAGGTCTATCTAGGAATGAGGAATATTTCCCATGAGACCCATCCCCGAAAATGACCACCTGTGACATCATCAGTGCTCTCCAATCCCTGAACCACATCTACAGTCTGGTATGTAAGGGATAATGTATGGCTGAGTGGTCATAGTTGATAGATAAATCACAGACAGGGTGATTAATCACCGACGCAAACCGAGGTGGCTAATCACCCTGCAGGTGATTCATATATAAACAATGACTCAGCCATACATTATCCCGCTTATTACACGGTTACTTAATACATTGACCCAACACACAAACAAAACGAGGTATTTCCTTGCTTACGGTAAGGAAAGTATTCCATACGTGTTGCGCTGGCCGGCGTCTACCCAGCTGCGGCACAGTCGGAGAACAAGTTGATCAAATATAATTCATTTTCGCGCATACTGTATCGTCTATTTCTCGCTCAAACGTTTTCTGTAAATGACAATATGTGTGTGTGTGTGTTTACATGGTTGTCATGATGGAAACAGCAGTACATCGCAGCAGGTGCTCCGAGGGTTTGATTAGACATCGGTCTGTTATAGAGCTATCCAGAAATAGTTAGGCAGAAATAACACACCGCTGAATTTGGCAATCAGAAAATCAAGTATTCAACCAAGCCATGTAATGAATAATAATATTCACCTCACACGCGATGCCTCTGAATAGATCACTCTATCTCTATTTGATCAGTCTGGTATATATATATATTCATCACACTGCAGTGCTTGGAAACAGTATACTGAAATGTAGAAAGTAAAAGTCAGGACTAACAAATTGACTTGAGTAAAAGTACAAAAAGTAATGCTATTAAAATGTACTTAAGGTACCAACAGTAGAAATCACTCAATATGCAGAGTGTCCTGTTTCACAAGATTTAAAATGTATATGCCAGGTATAAAAATCTTTTTTTGAAATGACTGAACGGAACGGTATATATATAGGGCTGAAATGGTTAACGTTTTGTGATGTTAATCTAAAAATCTACAAAGTAACTGCACTTACAGTAGTTACTATTTCACATCATTGCCTCAATGCCCACATGATGCTTCTTCTGTACTGATAACAGATCACTCTGTATCTCTATTTGATCAGTCTGGTCCTCAGCCGTGGTCTGATGGACAAAGGACAGGCTCCGGTTTGCCTCCTCTCTCATCTCTCTCCTCTCTGTGGATGCCAGAGGGTAGCAACTATCATTTCACATCCATCTGCTCTGAGCCTCAGAGCTTAATTAGCAGCAGCAGCAGCTCTCCATTTCTGGGAACCTGGACTGGCAAAGGATTCATCCAAAATACCTACATCAAAATCTAGCAGAATATCTCTCTCTCGCACAATCGCACACACACGTGGAAATCTAGCTAGTCTTGGACAGCTGGGATAGAAAATGAACCTCCGATACGTCAGACGAGTTGGGGAACGGAGGGCAGAGGGGGTGGGGGGGGGGGGGGGGGGGGTTGGGGTGTCAGGAGGCGAACAGATAGAAGGGAAAGGAGGGTGTCTGCATGGTGGTGGTGGGGGGGGGGACAAGATCAGATTAGAGCAGGGTGTGTTGAAGTGACAGCTTGTGAGGACTCTACTGGCCGCTATGCTGAGAGCTGGGGCGTCCATGGGGATGTAGAGTCACACTGACACATACTGGCAGATACTCAGAGAGAGAGAGAGAGAGAGAGAGAGAAAAAAATGGTTGCATAATTAGAGATGTCCCGATACTGTATCGGCATCGGGAAAAGTATCGGATCGGCCCTTATTTGTCATATCGGGTCATATCGGTATATATGCCCAGTCTAACCAGCGATCCGACACAGGGGGTAAGGGGGTTGACAATATGGCAGGTAAAAAAAATTTGGAGTGGAGTTTGCTTTGGAGTTGCCCCAAACTGCAAGTGCACATTTGAGTGAGGAGTCTGCTATAAACACAACACGAGATATATAGCTAGATAGCTATAAACACAACATCAGATCACGACATTGGTATCGGTATTCTGTATCGGCTAACACAGAAATTGAGGTATCGGGATCGGATCGGAAACGATCGGGACATCCCTAGTTGTAATGATACAGTAATTGCATCAATCCAACTACATCGGTATGAAATCAGCAACTTATTCTAGTGTGACTTGTATGGATCTAAAAATCATTTTGCAAGGAAAAACATTATTGCATTGACAATACTACTGTAACCTTAGTGCCTTGTATTGAGCAAACGCTAAAACAAGGAGAAGGGGTTTAATGACTTCACGCTGTGTTCCATATCCCTATACAGTTCATTTGGTGGAGGCAGAGTTTAACAACCCAATCAAACACCCCAAAACAAAACAAAAATACGTGTCCCCTGCTTTTACTGTCTGTCTGATATGGACAAGAATTTGAAGGTAAAGAAATACAGGAGGATACAACCTTCTTTACATGACCTTAGAGAGGTTGGAGTCTAAGGTAACACACCAGGTTTCTATAGCTGTGGATGTGACTTTTGGAAGTAATGAAGGTTATATTCCAGAATCAACCCTAGTCAGACACTAAGGAAGAGACACTGATGTGCAGGTCAGCAATGTTTTTTAGACACGGTATGAGTTTTCTTATGTCGGGGAAATAACATGTCTTTTCAAGTGAATCAATGGCCCTCATTCACAAAGCTCTGTGATTCACTCTGTGATGAAAACAGTGGTTCCCAAACTTTTTCACCTCAAGGACCCCCAAATTATTTCCAGGACCCCCAGTTTGACCTGAATTAGGCTACGGTCCCCCATTTCTATCTCTGGGACCCCAATGTATATTATTGTAAAATCAAAGATAATTTACAGTAACTCTGAGAGTGTACGAATGGGACCAAATGCACCCTATGGGTCCATTTGGTTCCATTTGTAGACCCTCAGAGTTACAGACCCATGGGTCCATTTGGTTCACCCTTAATATACAATGTTACAATGTTCATTTTTCTTTATTCAGGTAGGCATATACATTTTAATAGTGTACTTAACATTTCTTACAGTCCAGGTGATAATGTGAATATAATATAATAAAATGGCCGTGGCAATGAAGCCCCTTTGAAATTGAATTGAGAGAGAGAGAGAGAGAGAGAGAGAGAGAGAGAGAGAGAGATGGGGGGGAGGGTTGGGGGGTGTTTGGGGACTGAGGGAAGGATGCGTATACGATCAATAAACTTCATAAACCACATCATCAGCTCAGCCGCCATGAAGACAGCCAAATATCAGGCACCATCTGGCCCTGTCCCCCTAGACACACACACACACACACCTGATCAGCCAGTGTGACCTCACACGCGCGCACACACGCACGAACCCACACACACACAGTTACTTGTTTACCGGGGAAAACAAGTGTGTGTGTGTGTGTGTGTGTGTGTGTGTGTGTGTTTAGTTTATTCTGGAACAGAATGACAATGAGACTACGGAGAAATAGCAGTTGCAAAGTATTGCCACAGTTGAAACTGAGAGAGCATAATCATGACAACAGTAGGCAACTAGAAAAAGTGCCCTTCTGGGCACAGGTCTCCACCAGGATGAGCAGATGTGAAGAATTCCAGGCAAAGGTTTTTCCTTGGCCTCTAGGGAGTTGGCATACAAAGTTATCCACAGATCCGTGCAGTTAGAGGTAAAAACAGTTTTCGGCCAGTTATAGCGCCACCTTGAGGCTGAGTTGAAATTGTTCATGTGGCATTTCGTCCTCGGCCTAGTGGGAATGTGGGTGCACAATTTCACGGAAATCACGCGATGTGTTCATGATTTGCAGCATTTTGTTTGAAACTGAGCACTCCTGTGAACTTTGGAAGCCAATCTTAACCAATCAGGATGGAGTGTGAGAAATCTGAAAGACAAAATCTGTAGGTGTACTGTGCAAAAACTTGTTTTGCACAAAGCGGCCTCTTGGTGGCGCTATAACAGGCCGTTCTGGAAAGTTTGGGGCAGAGGTTCATCGTTGGCATCCAGGGAGTGTGTGTGCAAAAGTTGGCATCGACCGGGTTAACGGTGGCCGAGATTAGCTGCTCACGGACACACGGACGGACACACGGACGGACACACGGACGGACGGACGGACGGACGGACGGAGTGCAAAACATACTCTCCCCCCATGCCTTCGGCCTGGTGGAGACAATAAGTACAGGGCAGCAAAATCATTTACTGACACTAAATCAGTTTGTAAACTGAAGTTACAAACCAAAGAACCCCCCAAAAAAAACGATACGAAAAAAAAATGCTGCATGCCCGACAACTGTGTTTACACATACGGTACTTGTGGTATTGAATACCTTATATACTCAAGGTTCTATTAAGAACCTAAAGTCTGGTCTTGGAATCGGAGCCGAGGTTCGCACCTTGGTTAGCAAGGGGTGGAAATGTGAATCCTTGAACACAGGCGACTCAATAGTTATCTGTAGGTAAGTTGCAACTCATGTCAAAAGCTTAATTCCACCTTAAACCTGTCCAGGCCTTCTTTTATAGACTGGCGATGTCGCATCTTTACGTCATTGTTGTGATGTCAGTGCGACATCTCGTATCCTTCGTAACACCTTATGGTTATCATTTTTTCTGTAGCATGCTTACAATGCTTATGTGTGCATAACAGCCAGACGGGAATCATGTGGGTTGAATTGGCATTACATTTTAAAAGCATGCATGCACTGTACAAGTATGGGCACAGCAGGGGTGGGACATATACTGACACAATGATCGCTTTGTGAGATTACATCCAGACACACAGATTATAGACCCTCTTACAAACGGATAGACACCTTGTAAAGTCTCAGTCGTCCCGTGGACTGGTTGTTGGAGGGGGTTCGGACAACCTTAATTGTATCATGACCGAGGACATTATGCCTTGATTTTGTGGACGTAACTTTGCTGCACTTATGTCCTTGTATGCAATTTCCTTTGTGTGGACATGAATTGTTAAAGTGTGCGTGCGTGCGTGCGTACGTGCGTGCCCAAGTACTGTAGCTACAGTATGTAGGTAGAGCAAATTCAAGATTGTAAGAAACACTGCACTGGTTCCGATTGTCTCATGAATCTCACTACACTTTTCTTCAGTTCAGTTGCAATTCTTGTAAATACAGTTATACTGTAGGATTATTCTCTTTCGGTTATGCTTACTTTCCCTCAGTTTCATGTGAGCCATGAGACTGTCACACGCAGTCATGTTTACTTTGTTTGACTTGCAATTCCTCCAACATAACTAAAAATAAAAAGTAATAACTCTGAAGAGAAGAAGGGAAGTGGCAGACAATGGAGGAGGTGTGAAGGGCGAAGACGAGGTGTAAATTAGTCTGAAGAAGCACTCCGCATGAAGAACTATTTTGAGGACCTTTTTGTACTTGCAACCAAACCCACTAATGAAACAACCCCACTAATGAAACAACCCCACAACGCTGTTCCTTTTCGGATCATACTGTGTCACAAAAAGTGACGGTGCTAACTTCTGATGTGTTCAGTGAACCAGACCCATGGTTATCTATAGCTCTCTGTTTCTTTGGTTTGACGTTTAGAATACTGCAGCCATTCACACAGGCCTCCATGAAAGAAAAAGAAGATGTTAATGGTGGTGCAGGCCGGTTTTGTCAGGAACTGTTATTGTCAAAGAGGAGAGTAGGGTTTTTCTCTCCCACCGCCAGACATGAGGATTCAGTCTAATGCAGAAGGATGAAGTGCTGACTCAGGCATATTGACGTGCAGGTGCAGTAATGTAGTTGGATAATTGTGGTCCGGCATCATTAAGCCACAGAGCTGTTTTCCCCATCAACTTCATTCAAGCTAGAGAGTTGAGCTCAATACGACAAAACAGTTCACACCTACAGTGACCTTTTCTCCGAGGCAGCCATTGTAGCAGCCACCATTAAAAAAGGTTTGGAAAAATGTGCCCATTTCCTCCCAGTCATTTTGTGTATGGTGCAGTGACAAGGCCCTTACAATTTCATTCTTAAGGAACGATTAGATCCCACATAGCGAGCTGTCAGCGGGGCACAATGAAAAGGCGCTGGCGATGCGTAAAATTACCGTAATAAAAACGTATCTTTGTACAGTACAACGCCGAGCGAAATTCAACCAATAATTCTGAAACCAAATCAATACGTGTGATGTTTTTAACCGATCAATAGACAATCTATAATAGCAATCTATGCAGTGTAAAAAGAATAAACAGTGTGTTTGTTTGTACTACAGCCTTGCCCCCTTCCCCGCACTGTCACAATGCTTGTATTACTAACGGGATTGGATCTTTCAAACAAACATTGACAGGAGAGCTGTGGCAGCGCAGAAGAAAAACATATGCACATGCTATCAAACCCAGCAGGACAATAATGTCAAACTAATCCCTGGTCAAAATAAAACTAACAAAATGTACCCTGATTTACCCCCATTAGTGTCTGCTCCAGTCAGGGCGTGCAGTATATGCTACTTATTATTATTATAATATTGTTATTATTATTCACTGTGTAGATTACAGAGGTGAAGCAGATTTGAATCATCCAAAAGTAATTTCTTCCCGAGGAGGAGGAGAAGAAATATCAGATAATGGCTTGGATAATTGGATAACGGCTTTTTGATAATGCCTATTCAACTATTATTTCTTGAAAGGGGACGTTTCTTGAAAGCGTGTGTTAATTGACATTGATAAAAATCAACATCTTGTTTGTGTGTGTGTGTGTGTGTGTGTGTGTGTGTGTATGCGCGCGTGCGCGTGTGTGTGCGTGAGTGTGTGTGTGTGTGTGTGCGTGCATGTAACTCACACTCGGTTGCCAGGGATAATCTTGTGTCCGTCTCTGTACCATGTGACCAGGGGTCTTGGGAAGGAGGCTAGCGGGGGAGGGCTGATGACCGCCGCTCGGCCCTGAGTGACCGTCTTTCTCTGCTCCTCTGACGAGAAGCTCCCCTGGTCTGAGAGAGAGAGAGAGAGAGAGGTTATAGTCCATCCTTTTAGCATCTGTAAATATGTATATCTATATACATTTGAGCCGGCAACAAGTTGCGTGTGGTGTGCGCAGTTGCAGCATACTTTGGCCGCAGTTCAGTTCAGCAAGTCATAGACTGCGACGCACGCTGAGCATGCGGAAGCGCCGCCTGTACGCCCGTGCACGGCGGCCGTGATACGTCATGAACATGAACATGCTACGGCCGCCTACGCCCGTAGCATGCTACATGCCGTAGCATGCTACATGCTACGGCCGTCTACGCCCGTAGCATGCTACTATTGTCGTGACAAAACATGACAATAAACACAATGTTTTGGGCCAAACAAAGAATTCGAAAGTAGAAAAGAACGGCAGGTTACAACACTTTTTTTTGTTGTTTTTCTTCTTTGTAATTATGTGTTTGGTCCAAAATATTGTGTTTGTTGTCGTGATTTGTCACGACTCGAGGTGCGGCTTCAGTTCAGGTGGATCACCACCCATCACCACCCACCAGGCATACTTAATGAACTGGTGGTCGTGTCCACATAAAAACATGATTTTAACAAATACTGTACACTTTTTGGAAAAGGTTATTCCTCCTTATATTATAATAATACCTGATGATCATGTTTTAGGGTGGAAAAAAATCATGGCACTCCATCTTTAAATATCTGGTGAAATTTATTTTGACATTTCAGACTAATGCAGTGTTAGAGAGAGAGACGGCCAGTGCGAAGCATGTTTGTTAACATGTTGCTTATTTCTACCATAAAATGTTTCCGGAGACATGTTTTAGTTTGCCGATTAAGTTGAAAACGCCCGTCTGTGGTCTGCCTATAATGTATGTCATCACGCAGTACGTTTTCGATTGACAGGAAGTAATTCTGATTGGCCTTTTAGGGACCTTTGATATAAGAATATTATGAAGGCATTATTGTCAATTCTTGACCAAATGTCAAACGGTGACTAGTCTGGAACTCACCTATGCATTCTATGGCATAGGCAGCTCCCGGCAGGATCCGCCGGGAGAAACTATGTGCAGATGCGCGACATGAGACTAATTACTTAGAGCGACAGAGAGAGAGAGAGAGGAGTGTGTGTGTGTGTGTGTGTGTGTGTGTGTGTGTGTCAATTTAACAAAGGTGCAGATCAGAAATCAGCAGAGAGTGAGCGATGTTTGCGCTACTCTATGCCGAATTGAAGTGGACTCGGACCCAGACTTTTTTTCTCTCTCCCTGGAAATAAAAACGTCTGGGTTTCCGAGGCTAAACGGTGACTGAACTAAAGATGTGCCATTTGAGAACTTCACATATCCTGCCATTGGCAATTCAGTAGATTGTCAGTGCATTGGAGGGGGTATTTTCCAAGGTTTTATTATATGCTAAATCTATTCAGATTCCTTGATGTAACTCAGCTGGACACTCCTTTTCAGTAGCAAAGCAGTAGAAGCAGCGAGGCTAATAATCAGTGAATAAAACCTACGGGGAAAACATGGCATTTTAAATCCCGGGAATTTGCCGACCTTTTCCCGGGCTACCCGGGAATTCCCGTCGGAAAAGAAAAGAAGTGCCCACTAAAATGCATTTATATGCATTTTCAATAGAATAGTGATATTTTATTGTTTAAAACGTTTTTATGGAATAACGTGTTCCTTCCACGCGCTACGTCCAACCAGAGAAACTCCCCCCTGTCAGGTGTAAAGGGGCAACTTGGACACTCAGGCATGAAGGAAGCATGAGTTCAAGTCCGTTGCTCTCCCCTATATATGGGGACTAGGTTGGTGGAGGGTGTGTAGAGCCCAGGATCACATTAGATGATTGACACAGGGGTGAAAAATGGGTTAAATCGTGGGATTAAAAAAAAAAACGAAATATGAACAAAACTATTAAATAAAAATATGTATTATGTACTGTATATAGGCCTATTTTTTCTACGCAGAAAAAAGTGATGGACGAATATCGTAGTGATTCGCGAATGTCGGAGCACGGGAAAGAATAATCGACCTCACGTCTTTCACATACTGTACAGTAGCTATACACAGTACAGTACATGGTGTTTCACCCTTTGAGCAGTGCTGGGTCCCCTTCTCCGCTGAGAAGGTGATCATCTCCTTCTGTACTTGAAATGAAAAGTCTGATTGAGTCACTGGGTGTGAAAATAGCATGGCCAGAGAGAGAGAGAGAGAGAGAGAGAGAGAGAGAGAGAGAGAGAGAGAGAGAGAGAGAAGAGAGAGAGAGAGAGAGAGACTGTGCTTCGTCTTACTGCCTGGTACATTGTGTCAGGCACGTGTCTCATCTGGTCTTGTAGGCTACATCACATAATGTTATCTGGTAATATCTGCATGGCACCATGGCGCATGAATTTATATGGCATTAAATAGGCTATATTATATATTCTGGACGCAACACTGTATATGGGACCTATAGCCATGGTTCACATGACGCTCCACAGTCATGATTCAGGGCTACATCGGACCATAAGTTGGTAGGGGTTGCAGGAGGTTGTCCTCTATGGCCAAAAAAACAAGAAATGATGACATAGTCATATTTGTCAGGTGAAAAGAGTGCTGTCTCCGTTGTGCATTTGTCGCCCTTTTTTCTTTTTTCCTGCTCTTAGCTCATAACGTTAGTCGGTGTTACCAGGCGTTACGGTCCACGCTGGAGTGTTTATCCCATTTAGGCCTGAAAAAAATGTCTTCTAAATCCTGACAGTTTTCTGAAATAACCTATGTTTCTAGGCCTATATATCACTCAATATTTCATGTCAAGGGCCCCACAAATTGGCCTCCGAGACGCCCATCTGAAATTATGTTGTTCCAGGGACCCTCCAGAAGCAAAGATTTTAGTTAAAAACGTTAAAAGATATATTCCAAATTTGAGGCACATTTTCACGATTTAAAAAAAATAGCAGACCTACAAGCTCGTAGCGTGCCACTCGGTGGCGCGCTATGAGCTTCTAGATCTGCTATTTTTTTAATTTTCAAAATGGGTTAAATATTTCTATGGTTGCGGAGTGTGGTCTGGGTGCAGCCTCCCGCGGTGCGCGTGTCATAGCTTAGGAGGCAGCCAATCATGACTAGGTCGCTACTATGCGATTGGCTGGCGGCGTTTCAGCAGAGTATGGGGTCAGACTCCCATTGGCTTAGGCGGCGTTAGGGACAGCCAATCATGACTAGGTCGTTGTTAAAAACAGGGCTGTTGTATGTCAGGTTTCACCTGACAAACATGTTTGTACCCCCCTCTTTTTTCTCTCCCTGCGAGTAACTGCATTCTATGTACTGCTGTCGGTATGAACAATAAAAAACTATTATAAAAGTTGTTGTTCCAGCCGTCCCAGAGTTTAAAAGGAGAACTGGTGATTGGCCAATTAGCATCATTTGAACGGTTTTAAATGTCGCTGTGCGCGCGTGCGTGTGTACGTGCGTGCATGTGTGTCCACCACACACTTTGCACGCACTTACCAGCTTGGTGTGCGAAATAACTAAGGCCCTTCCTTCTTCTTTGGCTGCTGTATGTTATGTTGTGCTGACTGAATGCACCATGATTGAATCTTTGTTTCTGAATATTATAGAACGTGTATTTTCCTACATGCTACATTTCACTTCTTAGCTACCTCTAAAACCTCTAAAAAGTGTAAATAATTATGAAGTAAGAAAGCATACTGTCAATATCGTCACAAATTCCTCGAGTTTGACGCCAAACTGTGGCGATTACGCCACAACAATTTGACTATTTTTCAGTGTTCAGTGTTCCTTCTGTTCCTTACTGTAACCAATTGACCTTCGTGAATAAACACATCACATCACAATAAAAAAAACATCAATGTGGCATACTGTGTGTGTGTGTGTATGTGCGTGCATGTGTGTGTGTGCATGTGTGCGTGTTTACTTACAGGCCACCTGCACCTCTGTTCTCCTGTGAATGAAGCCGCCCATCCTGTTCCTCACCATGCACTGATAAACACCTGAGTCTGTCCTGCTCAGCACTGGAATGGACCATAACCTGGAGACACACGCACGCGCACACACACACACACACACACACACACACACACACACACACCGTGAGAGTGGGTTTCATCAAGAGCAATACAATGACTGTCAACAATATGATGTGGACAAGATGTAAGCACTGTACACAGTACGGGGGAGGCGTTGGAAGTAATGTTTGGCGTGGGATGAGACAGAAGGCAAGGCGGGAGAGAGAGAGAGAGAGTGTGTGTGTGTGTGTGTGTGTGTATGTGTGTGTGTGTGTGTGTGTGTGTGTGTGTGTGTGTGTGTTTGTGTCTGTGTGCGTGCATGTGTGCGTGCGACCTTGCTCCGAGAGCGGAATTGGACTAAGGTTGTGAGATATGTCAACAGAAGGGTAGGCGGATTGGCGGCGTGTGTGTGTGTGTGTGTGTATGTGTGTGTGTGTGTGTCCTAGGCACCCTGTTAGAGTTGCACAACCCATTAAAACCCCATTACACCCCATCTTGGACACACATACACTCGCATGTGCCCCACACCCACGTGCATGTGCACATACACACGCACACGCACACACACGCGCAGTCGCACACACACATACACACAGTAATACACTAAAACTGGACATCGCTTTGGGGCTCATTACCAATACGAGGACAGCCAAGTATTAAACTGCCAGGCTGCCAATATATTCTGCCAACACACACACACACACACACACACACACACACACACACACACACACACACACACACACCCACACAGTGCGTGCGCACACTGAATTGGATTTTTAAAATCCCATTTGTTGTTGTCGTTGTCAGTGGCGGCGGTGGTGTCGGTGTGCGTGACGTGTGTGCGCACCGCCGTCACAAATTGACAATCACAATCCAGAGCACGTTCTCCGGGCTGTCTAGTATTTACATTTAAAAAAGTGTTGCCTTGAAACCATCTCGCTAAACAGAAAGTACAACAAAAATAAGACTCAAAAATCAATATAAGATAATTGTCTCAACACATTCCACTGAAGACACGGACGTGGCTCACACACACACAGGCACAGATGGATCCCCCGGTGTGATTCAGCAGCGTGTGAACAATAGCACGTCTATCAGCTGGACGCCGTGCATAACAAACGGCTCACCTTTTATTCTCACCACGCCGCCTCTGTTAAGATTGGTGGACAGTGCGCACAGGAATGGAATCCCAGTGTGCACATGAAACCCATGCGGAGTTCAAAGCAAACACAAACCCAAAACAGCAGATCTGTGGCCTTTTTTTGTTTGTTGTTGCTAATGGATGATTAAAAGTGTGCTGGAGGTGGAATAAAATCCACCGTTTTCCATGTGTTAGGTAAAGTATTAACTTAAAACATATTCCCTGCCATTGACGATACTAGTCAATTCAAATCCAACCGTACACTCGTCAATTCAAATCCAACCGTTCACAATTAAGGGATTCGACTGATTAAGTTAGATCGTGCTCGTATGCAATGTATGAATGGTTGCTAGGCGGTCGATAAAACCGGAAGTGAACCGGAAGTGAAATGTGATGATTTCAACAACAACAAAAATCCCACAGGGACATATTTTTAGCAGAGAAAATTGTGCCATGTCCTTTGTCGAATCTATGAAAGAAATGTTCTCAGAAGTACAGTATTGTACACGTGGTCAATATATTTATGTGTGTGTGTGTGTGTGTGTGTGTGTGTGTGTGTGTGTGTGTGTGTGTGTGTGTGTGTGTGTGTGTGTGTGTGTGTGTGTGTGTGTTCGTCCGTGTGGCGTGTGTGCGTGCATGCATATCAGGGCAAGCAGAATGCCATACTTTTACCACAGCAAGTGCTTCTTAGCGTTGGCAAGACCAGAGGTTATTAATATTATTATTATTATTATTATTTCATGTACTGTATTTATTTTTTGATGAAAGCAGCTCACAGAACAGACCTGGGAGTTTTGGAAAGGAGGTTCAGACATCAGCAACACTCCTTGCTCTACAAACTGAAACACCAAAGTGTTTTGGCAGACAGAACCTGACTAGGGAGGGAACCAGGAGATGAGATTTAAATGCATTTAGATGGACTGTTCATGTGGCCACTTAGCCAATCAAAAGGACATAATAACTAGCTATTTAAACAGCTAATCAAAAGGACATGATAACCATTTTAACAGCCAATCAAAAGGACATAACCATTTTAACACTATAATCAAACCAAACGGCATGTTCTTTTCTTTTTTTTAATTAACTTTTACCCCCTTTTTCCCAATGTTGTTATTATGCCAATTGATTCCTCCCCACACACAGTTATCACTGCTGTTGTATCCTAGCCCCCGTGTGGAGGAAGCATAGACAGTCTTCATCCTACTCGTCCTGCCCGACCATAGAGTAATTATAAAACCTACAAGGAGCGACAGCCCCGCCCCCCCTGCTATTCATGTCAATGTTCAAAGTTGCTCATTGGCGTTTTGAAGCACCCGAAAGAACACTCTACTTCCGCATTTCTTTCGATTTGACCGATTTGAACAGGTGGTCAAATTGTTGACCACCAACAGGTGGTCAAGTTGTTGACTACCAACAATTTGACCGCCAACAGTAAACCCAGCTGTGCTTTACCGCTTACTGTGAAATGCACGGGCCTGCCTGCAGTCTCAGCTTTGACCAGTAGGGCCAGAGGCTTCGAAGTTGTCCAGCCTCTCTGACACTCCTTGCTGGTGGTGCCGCCCGCAAACGTCGCGGTAAATCCCCATAAATAATAAATAAACAAACCCTTCTGCCCTGTCTTGGCAAACATAATGCTATCTTTGAGAATATTAGATCCAGGTGCTCTCTATAGTCTAACAGATAACCGACCAACGCACTCGGTATCTCCAACGATCTCACATCCCCGGAATCTACACAGGACACAAGATAACAAGATACAAGACCACAGAATCCAAAGCCTGGAAAAACAAGCCAGGACATCTGGGTCTGGGAGTGAACCTTGTTTTTCCGCTATAACCAATAACCAGTGCAGTCGCTTCAAATTTGGTGACGTCAGTGTTTTCTCTGCTGCGTACTACGGGGGAGGAGAGGGGAGGAAGAGGGGGGGCAGGGGCGGGCGACGCGTGTACAGATCGGTGAATCAATAGGATCCACCGGCTGTTTTTGCCGGAAGTGTTGAATTCGCCCCTCTAGACCAGAAATCACATCTACGGCAGGGGGCAGGCTATAGTATACTTGTCCAATTCTGCAATCGTCCCTGATGATTAGCACTTTTTGCCTCCTCTGGTGACCCGTTCAGTTATGAACACCTTGAAATGTGTTGTCCAAATTGATTGGATCTTGTTCAGTTTTGTTATATCCATGTCAGCATTCTGCTTCGTCAGGCATTTTGTTCTCATATTATACGCGTTGAATCCCTGCAGCTTTCCCTGCCCCGAGTAGTGTGGTGGGGTTTTTTCTTTTTTGTTTCGTTTTTTTTCTGTTCACAAAGTGAATTATTCTGGCAGAATTGAGGAGAGGATGACAACTCAATATCCTTGCTGTCTATGGAAATGCCCTTGCTGTCAAATAAAGTGATCACCGTCGCTCAAGGGAGTCTAGATGAGGCTCGGGGGGGGGGGGGAGGGGGGGGGGGGGGGTTTCCACTCGCAGCAGCAGCGTTGTTGGGTAATTGTAGTATATATACAGGAAACCTTCAATTAAATTGATATTTGCTCAATATGGAAATAGTAATAACGTAGTTGGGTTAAAAAAAAAACTTTTCACACAGTTTCAATTTGCTTGCCTTTTGTCTGCGGTGTGCGTGCGTGCGCGTGTGTGGCAGTAGCCTTCTTCAGAGAAGATTAAAAATACTTTTTAATGTGCTCTGAAGAAGGCTACTGTAACAGGAGTGAATGGATGGGACATTTTCGGCCACCATTGCGGAATGAATTTGTCTCCTATACGGAAACAACACCCGCCTACGGTTAGTGGAAGCGAGGGTCGTCTGTACCCAGAAAATGTCCATGAGTCATCAAAATCGTATAACAAATCGATTAAAAAAAAGTCGTTAAAGACGTCATGGGCATGGAAAGAGATTTATTATGTATATCCAGATATACAAGCTCATAGTCCATCACTTTGTGCCGCACTATGAGCTTGTAGATATTTAGAAAAAAGGTTTTGAACACCATACGTTTTTGTTTTCCTTCAGAAAACTGGGTTTAGAATACATTAAATGTACAAATTTTGTAGACTATGTACAGCGCTGCACACAAGCGGTGCGCCAGTGCGCATGCGTCGTCAAAACGTTTGGTGAGCGGTATAGATCAAAGACATGGAGGCGCATTTGCGCACCAACATCTGAGAGACAGGGATTTAGAGAATGCTGACAGGCATTCAAAAGGAACTCAAATGAGACGTTAAACGTCCTGTAAGTAGACTTAGAAATAAAACTAGTGTTGACTAATCATTACAAGTAGCTCTTATTTTGATGAGGAAGTCAGAGGACAGGAAGTCCGTTTCAGTTGTAAACAAGCTACAGTGACAAGCTACAATGACAACGGAAATGGAAAGTTATTGTGAGCTCAGCTGTAAACCACGTTAGCGACCATAATATGAAAACTGTCACTTAAGCAATGCAGGTTACACACGCTGGAATGAAACATGGAACCTGCATTAGGTGCAGCATTAGGTGAGTAATTCATTGTATATGTGTTGAATGAAACATGGAACCTGCATTAGGTGCAGCATTAGGTGAGTAATTCATTGTATATGTGGTGAATGAAACATGGAACCTGCATTAGGTGCAGCATTAGGTGAGTAATTCATTGTATATGTGGTGAATGAAACATGGAACCTGCATTAGGTGCAGCATTAGGTGAGTAATTCATTGTATATGTGGTGAATGAAACATGGAACCTGCATTAGGTGCAGCATTAGGTGAGTAATTCATTGTATATGTGGTGAATGAAACATGGAACCTGCATTAGGTGCAGCATTAGGTGAGTAATTCATTGTATATGTGGTGAATGAAACATGGAACCTGCATTAGGTGCAGCATTAGTTGAGTAATTCATTGTATATGTGTTGGACGTTTGAGGCTGTGCTATAGTGATAAACGTACAGCTGCTGTCAGTGGGACCTTACTGCTGCTTAACGACGACACTGTCTGTGGCTAGGTGTACTAGTGTAGCTTTGCACCATAACGTTATGGCAGGAAATGAACGTCCGTTCCCTCCAAGCACACCCCCCCCCCCTCCTGCTGTGTGCACCAAACTACATTGCCAGGTGCTCCTTTGAGTACTAGCCCAAAGAAATAATGAAATTCTTAAGCCAGAAAGGGACTCATTTATTTTACCTAAAAAAAATCTTTCCAGTGAAATTCCACTTGATTGGTCAGGCTTGTCCTAAACTGTCATGGAGAGAGACCAGGCAGGCACCATTAATTGCCGTTGTGGGGAGAAGCAGCAGAGTGTGGCAGACACTTTAAGTGATTAGGCCTTTCTCCGCTAAAAGTTTGACTAGAAGTCAGCTTTGAACAAAGTAGCAGTAGAGGCTCTAATCAGTATCCACCACACTGTGACTAACCGTTGGTGACAGCCAGCTGACAGCCCATCAACAAATCGATTGTTTTTAAAGGACAACTTTAGTTTTTTTCAACCAAGGTTCATGTTTTAGGTTGTTATTAGAGAAACTAAAAGGTGAGTGTTCATTTTCTTTCATTTGCTGCTTTCTTTCGTTTTAGGGATTTTAGCAGTTTTTGACAGGGGGGCGGGGGCATTCGAGCATGGGGCTAAATATGTATTATTTTACAAATTGTTATGGCAATTTATTATTTTATTATTTACTATAGTCCTACTAGACCCCAAGAAATTACATCTGGCCACAAAAGATCACAGGATCTATTGAATGTGACAAACTGACATATTGAGCCTATACACACACACAGTATAAGCCTTCGCCAGTAGGCTACCTTCACATTCAGTAGATCCTGTGATCTTCTGTGGCCAGATGTAACTGTAAGCGAATGTCATGGAAACACAGAGAATTCTAAAACAATCCTGGTGAATTAATCTTTTTGTTTTATAATTAAATGGTCAACTGAATCAAAAGAAAAGGAATAAAGTAATTTTTATATTTTTTCGTTTTGTTCTGAAACAGCATTCTTCTGAAACGGCATTACCTTGAAATAATGATTTTGTTAAAAACTACAACTTAAAAAAGCAGAAAGCCCAGTTAGGGCCCTAACTGGGCCCTATAACTGAGATGGCCCGAGGCCCTGCCTGGCCTTACTAATAAACACACATTTTACGCCCTACCCGGCACGAAAACGTCAATGAAGAAATTTTACTTTACGTGCAAATTTACGTGAATTCCCAGATGTTTTAGCGTGACCTCGCCCCTTAGGGTTTATGTAAAGTTGCCCGAGGGCCAAGGCTCTCAGCGATGCTTTTTGTGGAACTCCAGCTCCAGTGCAGATATTCACGATGAAAAAATATCAAACAGCGAAAATAATACTGGCCAAAAATCCCAAATAAATAACTCAAAAATACTTAATGCAAAACTTAGGACAAAGGAAAAATAACAAAACTGAACTAGGGTATACCCATGACCTGGGCCCCAGCAGCTCTCTCACTGGGCTGTCAGCATGTCGCCTGCCCGAGCATAACTGACTAGCTCTGCTGCAGTCTCCCCTTTATAGGAGAGGATCCTACCACCCACAGAGAAGCAATTAAATCAAACCAAAACAGCTTTATCTACAAGCTCACAGATATCAGCTGAACATGAATAAGTAACCCAATAAATATATGTTCTATTTTAGACTAAACATCATTTGGGTTTACATTCATTTCCCAGATAATAGAAATACTTTGCTCATCGACATTGTGAAACACCCCTACTCCTCAAAGGTACATGGTACCTTCCCCCCCTTCTTAAGCTGAATGGCTGAGCCCTGCTCTGGTTCACCAGCTCAGAATCAGACAGAAGAGTGCCAGCACTGGAGAGGCCATACAAGTGACAAACACTGAGCTAACCACAGGTTACAATGAACTGAATGTTTTCCCTGCAAGTCTGTGTGTATCATTTATTTTGTGCATCATTATGAAACCTGAATATGTTGTGAATAAATTGTGAATGCATTCATCAACTGTGTGTGTGTGTGTGTGTGTGTGTGTGTGTGTGTGTGTGTGTGTGTGTGTGTGTGTGTGTGTGTGTGTGTGTGTGTGTGTGTGTGTGTGTGTGTGTGTGTGTGTGTGTGTGTGTGTGTGTGTGTGTGTGGGGCACGGGCTGCCCTGTGACAGTTTAGATTTGAGCGTTGGTATTCAAAAGCAGCAGATATACTGTACAAGCTCACAAACATAGTTATCTTATTTGTGAGAACTACTGATTTAGAAGGCCTTTGCACACACACACACACACACACACACACACACACACACACACACACACACACACACACACAATTTACAAGGCAAATTAGGCATTTAGCAGACGCTCTTAATCCATAGCGATTTACATTAAGCAAGAACAAAAGCATGGCAATAAATCACATACATAAAAAGTAGTTATCATGAAACATATGTAAGCTAAGAACGTAACAGTGGAATATCTATATAATGAAACTACCGTAATTTCCGGACTATAAGCCGCGGCTTTTTACCCATGATTTGAACCCTGCGGCTTATACAACGGTGCGGCTAATCTATGGATTTTTACAGCTAACGCAGAGCCATCTCAGGCTCTGAGCTAACGTAGCTGCGGCTTATAGTCCGGTGCGGCTTATAGTCCGGTGCGGCTTGTATATGGGATTTTCCCTAAATTTGGCTGGTGCGGCTTATATTCAGGTGCGGCTTATAGTCCGGAAATTACGGTACACATATGAACTACAGTATACATATACTATACTATACTATACTATACTTATACTATAAAGTGCTATGACTACATGAGATGCAATTCTAGTGCTGTCTACGTAACATGCTATAGGTCTGTATAAAATGCTACATAAGTCTACATAAAGTGTTATCTAAGGGGCTAGGGCAAGTGCTATGGGCCATGATGGAGTCTGAAAAGGTGGGTTTTCAGACTACAGCGGAAGATTGGGAGTGAGGCTGCAGTTCTGATTGTAATGGGAAGTGCATTCCATACTTCCGTAGTAGGAACCAGAATGGAGAAGAGTTTGGGACGTGTGGAGCGTTGTCCCGGCCTTTTTAGTGAAGGTACTTCCAGCTTCCCTGCTTTGGCTGATCTGAGTGCGCGGGAGGGTTTGTAGGGTTCGATCATACTTGCAAGATATGGGGGAGCCATGCCTTTGGTTGCTTTGAATGCCAGCATCAGAGTTTTGTATTCTGTGCGGGCAGCGACCGGGAGCCAATGGGGGGAGCGGAGAAGGGGGGAGACATGTGAGAATTTTGGCTGGTTGAAGACCAAGCGAGCTGCGGCATTTTGGATCAGTTGGAGAGGCTTAAGTGCACATGCCGGTAGGCCACACACACACACACACACACACACACACACACACACACACGGTCACACGCACATGCACGGATTGAGAGGACTGGCTGTGTACATGGCACAGCGGGAATAGGGGACGGATGGACAGACATCCTGACATGTGGACGGATGGACGGGCATGAGACCGCATCAGTATAGTTGACGGTGACGGAGAGAGACAGAGGGCATATGATGCGGCGAGGGCAGAGGTGGACAGAAATACAAAAACACAGACATACAGACCTGGAATGGAACCAACTGGAGCCGTAACGGTCCACATTAAACGCTCTCAGAGTTAGAATTTCAAGGACCCACAATTTGGTATAAGTAGCCTTGCCGAACCATGAGGCCCATAGGGGCAGGAGCCTATCTCCTGTTTCTGTAGCGTGAGGCAGCTTGATGTACAAGTACACCCCCTGGACACGACGCTAGTATGTCGCAGGGACTTTACCCCCAATCCTTGATGCTGAGTGTCAATGAGGGAGGCACTGGGTCCCATTTTTAGAGGATTTGGTATGAACCGGCCGGGGATCGAACCCCGACCTCCCAGTCTCAGGGCGGACACTCTAACCACAACGCCACTGAGCTGGTCCAATTTGGTATGCATTAAACCACACTGGTGACTTAGTCACTTACTCACTTAGGTGATTCTGTTTTCTAAGCATGGCAGTATTTTGTGTTGGAATACAGTGAGCAATATTTGAATTGTGTTGCATCAAGTTTCTATGGAGTTGACGGCTGACTGAAAAGGTGATAATGGGGGAGTGATGGGGGTGGGTTTACTTTGAACTCACCTGTGTCGAGGCGACCATCCCGTGATGTTGCTGCTGTTGAGGGTCCAGGAGTACTGGAGAGGCCAGCTGCCTCCAGCCAGGCAGGTCAGCACCAGTCTGTTCCCTTCCAGCACCACCTGCTGCCCTGGCATACCTCCACGCAGGTAGGGGGCCACCTCTGAGAGACAGACAGAGAGAGAGAGAGAGAGAGAGAGAGAGAGAGAGAGAGAGAGAGAGAAAGGTATTCATCAGCTGATTCAAAAGTCTAGACATACTTGGAACAACCGGACATCATGTATTCCGCAAAGCTGTGTATTAACTACAAGTGCAAATCACAGAGGGTCTCTCGAAAGCAGGCACAATCATTGAGGAAGCTGTAAGTACAAGAATGTCACTGTCTGACATGTTGAGACAGCTGTGTTAGTAATAAACGGCAACAAGACGAAAACATACGGAAGTCACTGATTTCCTTTGAGAAACGGGAGATGACGAGAACCTGTGCCTGTCCCTTTACTGAGACAATGTTGAAGGTAGCTGGGATAACTTATGAAGGCGTATTACAGTACATACTGTACATTGCATGCATGTAAAACCAAGTGAATCGGCGTGTCAAAAGTACACTGATTTACAATGGAGGAAATGCCTTCATATCAAATATCAACTGAACTCTTGCATGTGTGATAAATAATTGAAACGATTAAATAATGAAAACTATTGATGCTCCTACTGTACATATCCTTTTTGAGGGGCGCTAGCACCTCCTATGCCCACAGCTCATATACTTCGTATGAAATGAACATGTACTCTATTGGTCCCCGTGAGGAACTTCGTATATATGCCTACTGCGTTTGACCCATCAATGATTAATCAGTGAACAGCCATAGAGACTAGAAGCACCACCCAGGGGGCCACTGTGAGTGCACAAGGAGCATTTCTGCTGTCTGTATTCCAACTTTATGCTATTCTTAACCATGCACCGTATCGTATATAATATATCTCTGCTGTCAGGGGGGGGGGGACCTCATGGCTCCAAAATGTTCATTTGTCAGGAAATTAAGAAAACCTTATATTTTTTAAAACAAAGCAATATACAGCCTCAGCAAAGTTGGTGTTGTAACTTTATATATTGAAAATGTATTCCATGAGAG
>NC_139702.1:31421092-31458592 GCF_964188405.1 Protomyctophum parallelum | reverse complement strand
AAACAAATAATCCCTAAATCAATCTATTTTCTTATGAAATTAGTTTTCTATGAATAATCGAGAGGAAGTTGCTTGGCTAAGCAGTTTCCTCCGCGGTGACAGTGTGTGTCTATTTGATTACATAGCGTGTAAATGAGTTTTATTCCCTTTTAATCTAATAAATCTGCCTGTGCTTGTTTCAACAGCCTTTGAAAAAAACTCTTAATTGGATTGACAATTAAGAGTGGGGTGGGGGGGGGGGGATTTGGGTCGGTGGCAAGTCCAAAACGGACACATGAGGTTAATTAATTTACATTCATTAACCCATCCTGACCTGAGATCAGATTCTAAAAATGTCTTCTATGTCAGTCGCTCTTCGATTTTTCAAAAATAGCAGACCTACAAGCTCGTAGATCTGCTATTTTTCAATAGCTAAGGCATAACATGATGCTAACACCAAAATGGGTTGCCGTTCAGAATGGGTTAAGTGTGTGTCTGCTGCTGTGGGGATGCATTATAAATGTTAACTTCAGGGTTAATGCATGCAGTGCTGACTGAGCGCCAGTGTTCATTTGGTGGACTGAAACTTTGACAAAAGATGTTTGTCGACTACCTTCTGTCATTGACGAAAACTATAAATACAAACTGAGCTGATGACTAAAACCATGACTGAATAAATATATTGACAATGTCATCAACAAATAAAAACTAGACTAAAATGTTACGGAGGGACTAGTATAGTGGAGAAGAGAGCCAGTAGATCTAAGGCAAGTCATGTGTGCTCTGAAAATAGCCGATCTACAAGCTCACAAAGCGTCGCTATTTTCAGCATGCAACCAAGTGTAAAAAGCAATTGGGCCGGTGGGGCTGTGGCCCAGGGGAAATTGGACCGCACCGTACTGGGTTTGAGGCCCTTAAAAGGGCTCCTGGGGACCTCCATTGGCTGTTGATTTTGTTAAATTTGATAAATACACGGAAAGTATGTGCGCAATGGGGGCCCCCCTAAAAAAATACCGGCCCAGGGGCCCTCGTGCATGGGGGTTAATCCGTCTCTGAAAACAAAAATGGAATTTTAACCAAAAAAAACTATCACTAAAACGACATGCGAAACAATCGCTGTCAAAATCAAAACACCGCCGAGCGAGCGCTCCGCCGGGGCAGCTCTTCATATACTGTGCTGCCGCGATGTTGACAAACATTTCAAAAGGAACTGACAACACGTCTCCCCGTTTTTATCTCCGCGTACACACACTTAAACACACAAGACACACACAGAGGTCTAATTGGGCCGGCCCTGTTGAACAAAGCACACACCGCGAGCTCTCCGGTTAAATGCCGGCGAGCGTTTGATCGTGATGCAATCAAAGCTCTCCCCCTTTCATCCTCGTGACACGTATAAAGGTCTCGCCGGGCGGCTCATCTCGGCAGGGCCTCTCCTCGCCGCGGTTGAGTGAACCGCCGAGCCGACAAGGCTCCCTCCCGGCCCGAGAGGAAATTAACCCGTTTTTGGCGAGAACACCCTTTTTGGTGTTTTAAAGCATTATGCGTTATGAAAAATAGCAGATACGAGCTTGTAGGTCTGCTATTTTAGAAAAATCGTGGATTTTTTTTTTAATCTTTTTTTTTAATGTATTGTAACTTTTTATCTGTTTTGCTGTTCAACCTGTGGGGTGGGGGGGTGGGAAACCCCTTTTTTAACAAAAAATTAAAACTTGCTTTGAATATATTATTCTTTCAGAGCGAACGTTTTTTAACTAAAATCTTTGCTTCCCCCCCCAGAAGTATATGTCGTCCCTGGAACAACATATTTTCAGATGGGGGGGGGGGGGGGGTCGGCCAAATACATATAATTTTTGGGGTCGCTCGACATGAAATATTGAGCACCACTGAGGCACTGATACAGAAACAGGTATTTCTAGAAAACTGTAAAAATAAATGATTTCGACGTCAGGCCTAAATGGGTTAAGCCCTCGCTGTTACTCGGGGGGTTGAGACTGAGAACGACGTCTTCTCTGTCGAGGCTCTGTCAGACGCGGCGAGCGTGACTGAGAGGACCCCGAGAGGGACACGACGAGGACAGATTAACCCATTCTAGGCGGGGACCCCCTTTTGGTGTTTCTATAGCATTATGTTATGCTTTAGCTATTGAAAAATAGCAGATCTACAAGCTCATAGCGCGCCGCTCATAGCGCGCCACTCGGTGGCGCGCTATGAGCTTGTAGATCTGCTATTTTTGAAAAATCGCGAAAATGTAGCGCAGATCTTGAATATAATATTCTTTCAGAGCGAATGTTTTTAACTCAAATCTTTGCTTCTGAGAGGTGGGGGGTCCCTGGAACAACATATTTTCAAATGGGGGTCGGCGGCCAATTACATATAATTTTGGGGGTCCTTTGACGTGAAATATTTAGAACACTGACATAGAAACAGGAAACTGTCATGATTTAGAAGACAGGTCTGAATGGGTTAAACCCGTGGACGCGGGTGGCCAGGGATGCTGCTGTTATTCACTCTCCTGACATGGAGCGCACGGTGCGATGAGACGTGTTGGATAACAAACCCCTCAGACCCAGGAGACCCTCTCCAGGGTTTAGCTCTCTCCCTCCCCTGGAGAGCCAATCATCCACTAGCTATGGATTGCCTGCTCCAATCACAACTCCCCCGGGTTTTGAGTGACACCTGTCAGAGGAAAGGTGACAGACTATACTGGCATCATGATGACTTTCTGATTGGCAGATGTCAGACGGGAGAAATGTGGCTGAACCTGTACGTGCTACGTACACACGCACACGCACACACACACACACACGCACACGCACACGCACACGCACACGCACACACACACACACACACACACACGCACACACGCACACACACGCACACACGCACACAGACGCACACACTCAAAAAGAGGTGAACAACCTTGTCTGTCCAGTCAGTATAGCTCGTAGTACTATACTACACATATATTGTGGTAGATCTAATTGTAGTACTAGCAGTTAGTAGGTATAGGTAGTTTATGGTAGTTGTAGTTTTTAACACCTTTTGTCCTATAAGGACGCGCATAAAGGTCTTTCCTAATCAAACCGCGGGGTGCCTATATGGCGTACAGTATGACGTGTATAGTCGTCTTCATAGGTCCTTTTCAATGACATCAGCTGACATCATTATTTATTTTTGGCCATGCCTCCTTCAGCGCACTGCCGCTCACTTCCTTGTCCTCGGTCCTCGGTCTCTCTGGATCTGCTCAGTCTGCTCGGCACTACAGCGCCATTAATGTTGAAAAGTTCTGCCGCATTCGAGGCGTTAATGAATAGGGTTCTGGTTGACTTTAATTGGCTTCCAAAATGTGTGCGACTTGAGTGAAATCCCCATCTCTGGTGGGAAGGACCTATTTCTAACAAAAAGTCCATAAATCATGAACACAATATCCTATCAATCCCAAATTGAAATCGGGTCCAAAACCTCCTTTCCACGGACGTGAAAGGTTGCATACTCTGCAACCTCTCACATTGTATAAATCAAATGCTTGTGGTGTGTGTGTGATGGTTGATTTAAGCAGTCACACCCAGCCTGAGTCCAAACCAATTGGGACTGTGGGGCTGGGTGTGACTGCAGCACACCTGTTGTGCACTGATGGATGCACGAGGCCAATGGGGATACATCAGTCATGATGCCACACACACACACACACACACACACACACACACACACACACACACACACACACACACACACTCAGGGAGTGAGCCTCTGTCATCTGGCAATTCCATCTGCTCTGGCTCGTAGCGACTGGCTACTCTGTGTCCGCTTGTTTACGGCCGGAGACTCGCGTCCAGGACAGGCTTCAAGTTCAGACGTGCCTCCTCAGGAGACTTGGCTCAGATCTGAACCCGTGTGACTTGGGGTTAGGAACCCTAATAGGGCCGCCCTATCCCCTTGCTGGCATCGTCCCGATCGAAGTAAGGTTCGAACCCACGACCGTCTGCATAAAAGGGTGTGCTCTAACCCCACGGTTCCCAAAGTGGGGTCCGTATTTTTAATTATTTTGTTTTGTTTTTGCCAGTGAAATGATGGTATGTGTGGTATCCTTTGGATAGAAATGAAACAGACAGTCAGTCAGAGTACTGCAGAGGCTGAGTGTCTGTGACTGTGACCAGCTGATGGTCATAGACCCTTAATTGATGCATCAAGGAAGGCAATTATGTTTCTGCACGGTCAAATAGATCGATTCTAAGTGTGTGTGTGTGTTGTGACTTTGATGGAAAAGTTTTAATACAAATAGTTCCAATGGCATCTAAATGTAAGGTTGTAAATATGCTTATCGGAGAAAAAACATCGCTGCAGTACAGAGGTACAGCAGTAGCATTGTTTTGTGTTAGGCTACAAACCACTACTACTTGCACGGCCCTGGCTATAGTCAACCCAGCCTGGCGGACATACGCGGAGATCCACCCATCCGAGTGTTCATAGAACATGTTCCAATTATGTACAGTTGATGGACAGCTCGGAAAACGAGGCTGCGCCGTGTCCGGAAACGACGAACGAACAGGACCCTTAAAATGTCTCTTTATATGGCTGCCTCTGGCATTTCATAATGTCAATGTAACTCTGAGTGTGTGTGTGTGTGCGTGCGTGCGTGCGTGCGTGTGTGTGTGCGTGTGTCTGTTTCTGTACGTATGTGCTTTTATTAACTGCAGGGGTCCGTGCCGGATCCTCCCGTCTCCCCTGGGAGGACAGCTATAGAGACAGGAGAAAGACCACCACCCTCTCTGTTCGGGGAGAGGTCACGCGCGGGCACGGGCAGCTTGCGGGGCGGGTGGGATTTGACGTCAGAAAGGGTCTGAGGAGGGGATGTGATCAGTGACATTTAAGAGGCAAGCGCCACACTGCAGGACAAATCTCTCGGGGCACGCAAGCACACACACACACACACACACACACACGCACATGCACGTATGCGCACACACACGTAGCAAAAAATCTAGTGTTTTTTCAACCACTGTTTGATTCTCTGCCTTGCTTTTTTTTCTCTTTCTCTTCTTCTATTCTCCCTTTTGAAGCCTTCCAAATGCCCTCATTAAAAACAAGTGTCCTTTTGGAGACCGCGAGGCACGTAACTCCCTGCACGCGCACACACACACACACACACACACACACACACACACACACACACACACACACACACACACACACACACACACACACACACACACACACACACACACACAAAGTGCTTGAATCAAACAGAGGCTTATGTCCACAGACAGGACTGATGAAAGGAAACAGAGGAGAGGAGAGGAGAGGAGAGGAGAGGAGAGGAGAGGAGAGGAGAGGAGAGGAGAGGAGAGGAGAGGAGAGGAGAGGAGAGGAGAGGAGAGGAGAGGAGAGGAGAGGAGAGGAGAGGAGAGGAGAGGAGAGGAGAGGAGAGGAGAGGTTTAGGAAATAATGATCATTCCCTTCTTGAGCCTGTCGGCCACAAGATGAAAAACCATGTACCCCCCCCCCCCCCCACACACACACACACACACACACACACACACACATACACACACACACACACACACACACACAAGATGAACACCTGGGCGATTGACAAAGGTACAGTATATCTCTAATTGTCCTCTTGTCTTCTCATCCATTACTCTATAGTTAGTCTCTCTGTGCGGGACTAAAGGGGCTTCTGAAAGGTTGAGAGTGGAGAGCGTTGCCTCCAAGGCAGCTGTGTGAGCGCTGACTGGAACAGGAGTATGGACGAAGGGACCGTGACTCCAGCCACTGCTCACTACAGAGCCTTTTGGAAACCTCTACTTTATGGACGAAGGGACCGTGACTCCAGCCACTGCTCACTACAGAGCCTTTTGGAAACCAGTACTTTATGGACGAAGGAACCGTGACTCCAGCCACTGCTCACTACAGAGCCTTTTGGAAACCTCTAGCCAGAAATGGCTGTGCATGGACGAGTGCACCACGAAGACGGTGTGCTATTGGTGGGAAGGGGAGCGAGGGGTGGGTCTTCACGCAGTATATACTAGAGCATGGGTTCCCAAAGTGGGGTCCGGGGACCCCTGGGGGTACTTGAGGGAGTTCCAGGGGGTACCTATAGCTCAATTAGAGATATAAGGAACCAAATGAACCCTTATGGGTCTGTAACTCAGAGTGTGTACAAATGGAACCAAATGGACCCTATAGCGGGTCCATTTGGTTCCATTTGTACATTAACAGTGGTTTTACCTTATAAATTGGGGTACCAGAGATAGAAATGCCTTTACATTGGGGGGTCCGTATAGCATGATGCGTGTGAAACTGGTGGGTCCATGAAATTAATATGTTTCGGAATCACTGCCAGAGCCGTAAAAATCCTCCCTTATGGGGGTCACTGTGGCATATGTTTTCAAACGGGGGGTCTGTGGCCTAATAAATGTTCATTTGAGGGTCCTTGACACGAAAAGGTTTGTGAACCACTGTACTATAGAGAACCCAGTCACAGGCTCCCGAAAGTAGCTGCAGTAGCATTACAAAGTCATATAAACAAATAACTACGCTATATCTATGTCCCATTCCTTGTGCGTTTGTTTGTCGTATAGTATGTATAACACCAGTGCTGCTGTTGGGATAATACTACTTTGTTGGGTGTGTGTAGATCTTGTTGAGCCAAAAAGTGTGGGCAGCCCTGTACCAGACTATTTTTCTTTTCTCGTGTATTTACCCTATAAAACCACTTTAGTTCATTTCCGTGTGGCACCCTGCAAGTTCTAAGCAGTTTATACACTTTAGTCAGATAACAGGTGGTACCATTTTAATTGTTATGAAGATAAGTGCTGTGTGGCCGCGGTCTCGGCAATGGGACTGCAGGCAGGCTGCAGAGTGCAGATACAGCAGAGCGGAGACATCTCACTTTCACTTTAATAGGCTACCATACTTGGGAGTTGCGGTTGAGAGTGGGCTTCCACAGTTGAGTTAAAAGCCGCATTGAACTCTGTACGGCGACTTTACTTTCACGAGCACCAGTGCTTTACAGTATTTACTCACGATAACCTGTGGCAACGCTCTCAATTAATTAATTAATGATTTCATTTTAGCGTCTTGATCAAGGCTGTTTGAGCTGAAACACGTCCGTTGTTGTTGGTCTCGGTGAGGAAAATAAAAGAGTGAAAAAGACATTATGGAGTTCTGCTGGCTTGTTTATTACAATAGGCTGGTTGCCCTAACAACCAGACTATTGTAACTGTAACACTTTCTTTCTTTCTAGAGTAATCCTAAAATTTGGCACACTACTCCTCCCACAGTTTTGACGTTAGTGTTGATGGGGTATATAGCTTCCCTTTCATACTGTACATATTTTTTTAATGCAACTATTTCCATATGAAACAAATACATGTATAGGGCGCGTCGCGACCAGCTTCCATCACTGCATAATTGTTTCACCCCAGCAAACAGTAATTAAATTATACCCTATCAACATTTTAGAAGACGTAGACGTTACTCATGCCGTTTCAGGTGAATTGGTCTTCCACAAGCTACGTATCAAAGGAGTGGTTCTGAGGATCTCACACTAACACCCAGAAATACAGTGCAATGCATCAAAGTCTTCACTTCAAAGTTCAAAAAGTGTAAAGTGTATAGCTTGAAACAGAAGTTTACTTGCACTACTGTGATACACTGTCAGTCTGCTGCAGTGACATTGCAATTGATATTGTAAAATCAATGTTAATTTACAGTAACTCTGAGTGTACAAATGGAACAAAATGGACCCGTCAGGGTCCATCTTGCCACCAGAACCAGTCACCTTATAAATCTGCTCAACAGCGACGACCCCGCGGTCAGGGAAATGGCTCGCGAAGTCACTCATTCAACACATGCAGCGACGTGAAGTACGTGGAGAACGAGACGCAGTTCCTTGGATTCAAGACTACAAGTGCCGATTCATACTGCTATTTTAGAGCCGAATAAAAGTCGGTTCGGCACTGTAGAGCCTACAATGTGACGTCATTTGAGGTTCGGGGGGGGGGCTCTTCGGTGCTACTGAAAATTTCTGACGAGCCGAAATCATTTCGGCACTACAGCGCCGAAACAGCAGTACAATAGGAGTATGAATCAGCCCTTAGGCGAATGGTAAATTGGACATTAAAGCCGCTGGATTCGGTGTGCGGTCCGACTGGATGGATCTTAATGATCTATGCCAGCGATCAGGATTACAGTTGAAGTGGGTGGTGCCTGATACAACAACTGCTGCGCTCAACAACAACGGCATCATCACAGATCCGCGTGTAAGTGCATGTGCGACCTACGAGCAGGACGGTACGCACCGTGAACTGTCAATCAAATCCGCGACCGCAAGAGCCACCATTCTAGGAATGAAGCGATCAGAAAGTGCACAGCTGGACAAGTCTGAGGCTACAGGGAAAACTGGCTCTTCTTCCCTTTGCAAACCACTCATTATCACACTCTATACTGTCAAATAACACCATAGGTTGAGGACATTCTTATTTTGTTATGTTGCCGACCAAGTTCAACTTGGCAACCTGGTACCCATCAGCACACGACCCACACTGCATCCTACATCCAGTACCACATGACAAAGAAACAGTCGCACACATCTTAAATGGTTGCAGCCACTATAAAGGACTGTACATTGCAAGGGACGCAACCTCAGTGCTCTTTTTAAATCACTGTTAAAAACCCACCTATTCACACCTAGATTTATTGTGTTGTCTTCATTATGTGGAATTGTTGTATTTGTATTGTTTACAATACTGCCTGAGTGTGAGCATGTTATGTATACAATAATGTGTATTGTATGGACATAATGTCATAATATTCTTTTTGGAAAATGATGGTCTCATTTATAAAATAAATGACCATAAAGTCGCGTATGTTATGAGGGGCGTGGCTACCGTTACAGTCTATGATCGGGATTCCCCACCCACTCGAGTCAAAATAAAAACCAACTAAGATGAAGGGGAGAAGTCCCGCCTCGTTGTCTGGGCCAGCCAATGGCCAGCTGGGCCAAAACGGATCTAGAAAGATGGCGATTTACAATACAAGGACTGACAGGCTTCATTTTAGACCCGGGGAATGCTTTGTCCATATTTTTTAGAGTCTATGGTGTGTATGCGTGTGCATGCGTGCGTGCATGTGTGTGTGTGTGTGTGTGTGTGTGTGTGTGTGTGCATGTGCGTGTGTGTGTGTGTGCACGTGCTAGCTGTCATCCTCCTGACAGCTGTCACTGCGGTGACCTTGGCCATTGTGGGACAGGGTGGGCTGAAGTAGTGATTGACGAATCGGATCCCTTTCATTCATTATTGAAGGCCCAGATCAAAACTGTGGCGCCGTGACAACAGGACAGACCAGACAGAGAGGGGGGGGGGGGGGGGGGGGGTCGTCTGTACGCGAGGAAAAGAGGTAAAAGAAGAAGAAAAATAAGAAGACGCAGAAGAAGAAGAAGAGGAAGAAGAGATCAAAAGAAAGTTGAGGGAGAGAGAAGATAATATACAGCTTGACAGCAATAAAGAAGGAATTGGAGAGAGAGAGAGAGAGAGAGAGAGAGAGAGAGAGAGAGAGAGAGAGGGGTGATCCCTGAAGCTAAAATGCTAAAAAGGTTTATCACACACTTAGCCTGTTGTATTCTTTTGCAGCCAATTATAACAAACTTTTAAACACGTATTATGCTAATCTTTGTGGCGGCTGAGATCAAAGGCTCCATTAGGCTTGCGTGCCAGAACTAGAAGAGCAAACACATGCAGTACAGTGGCACATATACAGTGGATGAGCAAATAGTGTCAGGCCCCATTTAGGCTGTGATTATTCTACCATTTCTAATCTATGAGAGGGTAGCACAAGAGGAGCACAAATCTCAACCAGGAGCCGTGCAGCAATAATGATGTCAAGCTGCGTCGCTCTCTCTCTCTCTCTCTCGTTCCCCTGTCTCTATAGTCTACACATGGTTGTGTGTGTGTGTGTGTGTGTGTGTGTGTGTGTGTGTGTGTGTGTGTGCGCACGTGTGTGCACGCCAAGGTTATTATAGTTAACTATAACTAACGAAAAAACGAAAACTAGAATTAAAAAAACATTTTAGTTAACTGAAACTAAACTGAAACTAAAATTAATTAAAAAACGATAACTAAACTAAAACTGTATTGTGTGTTCACAAAACTAACTAAAACGAACTGAAATGATAGACAAAATGGCATTCGTTATCGTTTTTTTATCAATATTTATATGCCTTACGGACATTTAGAATATAAACCTTTTAAATGAATTTTTCCTTATTTCCCGAGCCGTTTTTACGGCACTTTTCAGCACCGTAAGGCAGCATGTCACAA
Organism: Protomyctophum parallelum; assembly: GCF_964188405.1. Taxonomy (NCBI): domain Eukaryota; kingdom Metazoa; phylum Chordata; class Actinopteri; order Myctophiformes; family Myctophidae; genus Protomyctophum; species Protomyctophum parallelum. The sequence continues at coordinate 31,448,288 of NC_139702.1, read as the reverse complement.
CGCTTTACGACCCGTGTTTACATTCTGCAGTGCAGCCCCGTGGTCGCTTCAAGTTTTAATGCTGCTGCTTGCATCTCGCAAAAATGGCAAAAGTTGGCAGAAAGAGGCACAGCCCACGGCCTCCGATCCAGCTTAATTAATGTATCGGAGATCGGATTTGATGCCACCGATACACGCTCCGATACAGGAGGGGGACACGTGTTTAATGTTTACAGTCCGTCCTGCACAGACAGTGCAGTGAGCGAATCCAACCTCCAGTATGTACAGACTGCAAACAGAGACTATAGAAAAAGCCCCACTAAGGTGCAATATGCAAGAGAATGGAATCACTTACAGACATAACAGTAATAAAAGTATAACATTTACCCGTCATCGCACGGATGATGACGGGTCAGTCAAATCACTGCATGCGCAGTTCAGTTGTGTGGTGGAGCCTATCATTGTGTTGATGAGATTGCTCTTGTAATCCATTCTTCTGCTATATATTTACTGCACACACGTGCTGTTTAGCGCTATGTGATTCAATCTTTGTAACTTTATTATTGCCATTGAAAAAAATGCTGCTGTGACGACGACGATGGTGATGATGAAGAAAAAGCTCATGTCCTCGTCGCGGTAAAATCCGTCTTTATATAATTGGCTCAGTTATCAAACCATGACATTGTTGTCAGAAGCTCAAACACTGATTCAGATTGTAAGTGTAGTGCAATTCTTAAGACAGACAGAGTTTGCAAACTAAAGTAGCAACACAACACCAGCTAGCACCATAACAAACGTCCTGAGGTATTTTTTTTCTCCCCGAGTTCTGTCGGTAAGGCTCAGGGCTTTTGTCACATGAAAGCGCAGCTGATTCCCGGCATCCATTAGGGGTAAAAAGGTACCACGTGTATATAGCAATAATAATAATTACTATTATTATTAATAATAAACCATAGAATGAATTAACAGGTTACATGCAGGCATCACTTTAGGGGTAAAAATGTACCTTTGCACATAATAATCCATAGTATTAATTAACAGGTTGCCATTCCCTTAAGGTTTACAGGTTAAACAGTTCATATTCTTATTTCTACAGGTTAAACACTTAACCATAAACATCCCCTCTTTGATTTTTTTTGTATTTATTTGTTTAGCTATGTAGCCTACAGCAAATATCGGATCGGCAAATATCGGATATCGGGAAATTTCAAAATGAATATATCGGATCGGAATTGAAAAATCAGTATCGTTGCATCTCTACAAGCAAGTGCCTTGTGGATGAGGATGGGAAAATATGCGAAGTATGTCATGGTTGATTGTCCAACAGAGACTGAATATATATACTTTTAAATGGTATCTTTTGTTGAGTTTTTATTACACAATACTTGCTCTGATCTTTTTTAATCCTATACTTCGTTACAAATAAACCAAAGTACGAAAAAACTAAAACTAAACTAAAACTAAACTAAAACTAAGCATTTTCACAAAATAAAAACTAAACTAAAACTAGCAAACCCGCTCTAAAAACTAACTAAAACTAACTGAATTAGAAAAAAATATGTCAAAACTAACTAAAACTAAACTATAATGAAAAAACCAAAACTATTATAACCTTGCTGCACGCGCGTTAAGGAATCTGCCGGCAACATCTGGGAATAAAGACAGAGGCCCGCCACGATGACTGCGTCAATATGCATTTTTGTTGCTGAGCCATTGATTTGAAACAATATATGTGGAGCTGTCTATGCAGACACAGACAGACAGATATAGATACACGCACGCTCGCACACATGCACGCACAGTCGCACACACACACACACACACACACACACACACACACACACACACACACACTAACCGCGGCAACCACGCCATCCGCAGGTCTCTAACGTGCGCACATTTGTAGACAGTGTGTGTGTGTGTGTGTGTTTTTGTTTACTTCCTGTATTTCCTCCTCTCTGTGGTGACATCTCTGCCACCGCAGATCACGCACGCATGCACACACACACACACACGCGCACACGCACACTCACACAGAAGGGCAGACTCATACTCTAGTCTACAGTATGGGTACTTTCCTTCAACAGACTCCCAATTAATTCAATAAGACACAGGAAGACGTCCTTGAGGGCAAACAGCAGGCCGTTTCCTTCCTTCAACCTGCACTTGACTGTACTGTACAAACAGATTTCATCATTCATCACGTGCACACACACACCCCCCCTGGCACGTGCACGCCCCCTGGCATGCCTGCAGTGTCACGGCGGATAATGTCACCCATGGCAAACCTTTCTGAAACGACGGCTAGTGAAAGATTTAGTGCAGAAAAACAGATTTTTCTCCTCTCACATTTTCAGCATATAATTGCCTGTTGTTGTTTGAGGAATAAAATTGATATTCTTCTGAGATCTTCCACTGGAGAGACGCAGCGCAGGTATACTCTGAGCACTGCAGTCCCATTTTTTGATGGATTTGATTAACTGTCTCTAACCCACTGTCTGAATCCCTAATTGGACTTTTCCTAACCAGACTGTTCCCTAAATGGACTGCTCCCTAATTGGACTGTTCAACTAATTGGACTATTGCCTAATTGGTCTCCCTTATTCCCCCAGACTGTGTCTCGTTGGGGTTGATTTGAGAGTGCTGTTTGCTTTGGCCTGCGGAAAGCCTGAGGGTTCCAGCTTCCGCAGGGCCTGGCGCTTAGAACAGGTTAAAATACAAATTGTTCTGTGAGAATTGCTGTAAAATGGGTTTGTGGAGCAGTGGAGCAGCCAAGGTTGAGAGAGGTCACTGTGGAAGCCATGCGGGTCAGTTTAGCTCATTTAGCCAGAAAACAGAAACCTCCAGTCAGCTTAGACCTGACTGCCACTTCCCTCCTCTTCTTTATACTGCTCTGTGCTCCCTCCCACCCCCCCCCCCCCCCCCCCTCTCTCTCTCTCTCTCTGAAGACTCCAGACATTATAACTTCAGAGGTAGTTAGCCAAATCCCTACTAGTGTTGCAACAACACTCACTGACCCTCTCAGTCAGTCAGTCAGTGTGTGTGTGTGTGTGTGTGTGTGTGTGTGTGTGTGTGTGTGTGTGTGTGTGTGTGTGTATGTGTGTGTGTGTGTGTGTGTGTGTGTGTGTGTGTGTGTGTGTGTGTGTGTGTGTGTGTGTGTGTGTGTGTGTGTGTGTGTGTGTGCGTGTGTGCATGTGTGTGTGCGTGCGTGTGTGCGTGATGCAGACTGAGTGAGGAGACATGGTGGGACATCATAGACGCATATATGTGGCAGTCAATGCATGAGCCTGCTGATTTAACACCTGCTATTGATTGGAGGGAGAGAGAGAGAGAGAGAGAGACAGACAGACAGACAGACAGACAGACAGACAGACAGACAGACAGACAGACAGACAGACAGACAGACAGACAGACAGACAGACAGACAGACAGACAGACAGACAGACAGACAGACAGACAGACAGACAGACAGACAGACAGACAGACAGACAGCAGAGAGAGGTATGTATATGTAGTCAGAGAGAGAAGAGAGGAAGTGGATAGAGTCGTCATTGGTATTACTTTCATGGTTCATGGTTCCATGCAGCTCAGTCGTAATAGAATGAGTGATTTCAGGTGAGTGAGTGCAGCATACAACACTCTCTCTCTCTCTCTCTCTCTCTCTCTCTCTCTCTCTCTCTCTCTCTCCCTCTGTTCACAGCCATCACACTTCCCCTACACTCCCTGCCCGTTGCATCCCCCCCCCCTCCCCCTCCCCTCCTCCGCTCCTTTCGTCTCCTCTCCGTCACTCCTTCCACCTCCTCCCTCCTCCCTCTTCCGCTCTTCTCCCCTCCTCGTCGTATCTCTTGACTGCTCCTCTCCACTCTTCTCCTCCTCCATTATTCTCCGCTCATCCTCCCACTGTTCTCTTCTCCTCTCTCTCTCTTCTCCTCTCCCTCCCCCTCTCCGTCTGGCTCTGTCGTTTAGCGTTGGTGGTGGTGTGTGTGGTGATGAAGCATTTCATCTTCCACTGCACACAGTCAGCAATTTTATTCATTCAGTCTTTCATTGCCCCCCCCCCACACACACACACACACACACACACACACACACACACACACACACACACACTCCTTTATTTCTCTCCTTTCATTATATATATATATATATATATATATATATATATATATATATGACTTTATGGTTGATTGCTGCGGAAATGTACAGGCAGTGTATGGGTGCATGCACAACCTCATGCGCACACACACACACACACACACACGTCCAAACTCACTTGCATATAGCATCTTGATGCAAGGAGCACACTCGGGCACTACTCGGGTTGCTTTGTATACAGAGAACATTTCACTATTGGGGCAGGAACAGGCAGACACACCTAATCTATCTTCCCTTTCAGCTGTGCAAAACAAATTGGTGTAGGTCAGGGCCTATTTTCCTTTAGCCGGTTGATGAGATAAACAAGGCTTCTCTCTCTCTCTCCAGGTGACAAGGCAGAGCTGCATTGATCGTGACACTCTCTTTAACGCATTCTGGGCGGGAACCCCCTTTTGGTGTTTCAAGCATTATGTCATGCTTTAGCTATTGAAAAATAGCAGATCTACAAGCTCATAGCTATGAGCTTGAAAAGTCGTGAAAATGTGGTGCAAATCTTTGAATATATATTTCAGAGCAGAACATTTTTAAACTAAAATATTGGCTTCTGGGGGGGGGGGGGGTCCCTGGAACTACGTATTTTGAGATGGGGGTCCGTGGCCCAACAGAGATATTTCTGGGGGTCCTTGACATGAAAAAGGTTGAGCACCAGTGTTGTTTTCGTCGACTAAAACCAAGACGAAAAATGTTCGTCGACTACCTTTTTCCACTGACGAAAACTAAATGGAAACTAAATGAAAACTAAGCTATGATGACTAAAACTAAGACTAAATATACTGACAAATAAAAACTAGACTAAAATGTTAGGAAGGGATTAGTGGACAAGACATCCAGTATAAGTCATTCTACAATTAGTTGCATGCTGAAAATAGCTGATCTACAAGATCACAACGCGTCGCGCTGCGACGCGTTGTGATCTTGTAGATCGGCTATTTTCAGCAAGTGTAAAATCAGTCATTACGACGGCATCAAGATCCGCCAAAACACATTTTAGTCGACTAAATCACCTGTAGATTTAGTCGACTAAAATCGTATGACATTTAGTCGACTAAAACTAGACTGACACTAAAACATTCCAGGTGACAAAAATGTGACTAAGACTAAGTGAAAACCATTCAAGAGACTATGACTAAAACTAAAATCAAACATTTCTGCCAAAAACAACACTGCGCACCACGGACATAGAAACATGGGTTTATCAGGGGGGAAAAAGGATTTTGAAGCCTTTTTTTTAAATTAACCTCAGTCCAAAATGGGTTAATCCACATTCAGTGAGCCAGCCACCAGCGGCAGCACAGCAGAGGCAACAATCTCCTGAATGCACCCCTGTTCCTACTCCAGGAGCTGAGAACAGCCACGCTCATGAATAGCTAATGGCAAAACGACACAGCTGACAGTCATAGAAGATGATTTCCCAGCATTGGTTCCTGTTAACTATAATAGGAAGCAGGTACAGAGATGGAGAACTGATGGAAATGACCTTTGCTTCCATCCAAGTATGTTTTATATGGTGATGATGTTTTTGTCATAGTGTAGGTATACGTCTAGCCGTAATGCCGCTCGCCAATTGATTGATTAATGATTTTCAACGCTCGAGGGATCGATCGTAGTGACTACTTAACCCATTTTGGACAGAGGTCGATGAAAAAAAAAGGCTTCAAAATATTTTTTTCCCCCTGAAAATCCCATGTTTCTATGTCCGCGGTGTGCAACCTTTTTCATGTCAAGGACCCCCAGAATTATCTCTATTGAGCCACGGACCCCATCTCAAAATATGTAGTTCCAGGGACCCCCCAGGTCTTTTTTTATCCGATGATTTTTGTAACCCATTTTTCACCCCTGTGTCAATTATCTAATGTGATCCTGGGCTCTACACACCCTCTGCCAACCTAGTCCCCATATATGAGGGACATGGGGAGAGCTCCTTTACACCTGACAGGGGGGAGTTTCCCTGGTTGGACGTAGCGAGTGGAAGGAACACGTTATTCCAACCAGTTCCATTCGGAGGCGGTTTAGAGACCAGGATTACGGCATGTTTTTTGTGAGGGTACCTACCCTAGGGGACACGGGGAGAACATGCAAACTCCACACAGAAAGGCCCTTTCGCCAACCCCGCCTCTGGTATGGGCACTGATGACGCAGAGGAGGGAACACGCCGCCAGCACCCACAGTGTCCCGAGCGGGAATCGAACCCAGGACCTTCTATCTGTGAGGCGACAGCACTACCAACTGTGCCACCGTGCCCCCGTAAATGGAGTCTAATCACCAAAATAGTCTTCTGCTATAATCGTGCTTGCTAAACTGCTGCCAAAATCATTCATATATATATTTTTTTTTATAATTTTTATCCCACGATTTTGTAACCCATTTTTCACCCCTGTGTCAATTATCTAATGTGATCCTGGGCTCTACACACCCTCCGCCAACCTGGGGAGAGCAACGGACTTGAACTCATGCTTCCTTCATGCCTGAGTGTCCAAGTTGCTCCTTTACACCTGACAGGGGGGAGTTTCCCTGGTTGGACGTAGCGCGTGGAAGGAACACGTTATTCCAACCAGTTCCTTTCCCCTCCATCAGGCGCCCCGGCTGGCCAGGGGGAGGCAGTTTAGAGACCAGGATTACTGCATGTTTTTGTGAGGGTACCTACCCTAGGGGACACGGGGAGAACATGCAAACTCCACACAGAAAGGCCCTTTCGCCAACCCCGCCTTCGGGTATGGGCACTGATGACGCGGAGGAGGAAACACGCCGCCAGCGCCCACAGCGTCCCGAGCGGGAATCGAACCCAGGACCTTCTAGCTGTGAGGCGACAGCACTACCAACTGTGCCACCGTGCCCCCTCAAAATCATTCATATTTTGCGGGAGAGACGGATGAGGAGCAGAAATGAAGCGCCAGTATATTGATCCGTTCAAAACCACGGAGAGCACCCTGGATTAGGAGAGACGAGTCATTCTTTCTGCCACGCTAACAGCTAAGTCAACGGGAAGCTAATATGACTGCAGAGCGGAGCATACCGTATAGCCGAGAGGCGAACTGACAAATAAAAATTCAGAACATTCCTCTCTCACCCCGGTATCATTGGGGATGCGCTAGGACGTCTACAGACGTCCTACGGACGCGTCGATTGGGACCCCTAGGACGTGTGGAGAGTGGAGACGGAAACAGTTAATGAGTACACAGCAGCGGTCTACCTGGAGAGACGGACGTGTTTCGGCAGGCAGGCCTTCCTCAGCGTTTCAAACAAAGGGGTCTATGAGATTCCTCATGGACGTTCGCCATGGCTGATCTACAAGCTCAAAATGTGTTACGACGCATTTGAGGTATAGATCAAAGCAAGCAGTCAGGTCTGTTTTTACTTAAAAAAATAAGAGGGTGGTTGATTACTATTCTGCCCATACTGTCAATGACCTGCAGCCTTATTCTATCCAGTTTTTGACAGACTATCTATCCCCTTCTATATTCAGCTATTAGTGCAGATTCTTTTGAGCGGTGCAACCACTCCAAGGAACAGCAATATCCGTGTCCGCCTGACTATGTGACGTTAACCCACCCATGCGCCATATGTGACTGTGAGCACCAGTATGACTATTAGTACCAGTAGGGGGCGCTGTTTTTCTTGCACAAACATTAAATGCCCATTGACAATTTTACGTCACAGTGTCTGAGCAAACAGGCACAGTGTCTATTTTACGTCATGATTATGTACGATGATGAGAGCGCTCCTCACTTCACAGGGGTGTGATTTTTTTTGTTTTTGTTTCTGAGAACCACATGAGAGAAAGGTCCAGCGAAAACAAAGCCACGATTAAGTCACGTTTTCCCAAAGACCTGAAAATATAAGAAGGCTGGAGGAGGACACAGTGACATGTGTGTGTGTGTGTGTGTGTGTGTGTGTGTGCGTGCGTGCGCGTGCATGCGTGTGTGTGCGTGTATATTCAGAGCATGCAGGGCTTTTAGTCAGGTTGATGGAAGATCACCTCAAACAAACGAGTCTATTTTTAAATGTCTTTGAAAATGAAAAAAAGAGAAGAAAACGAATGTCTGTGTGTGTGTGTGTGTGTGTGGGTGTGTGTGTGTGTGTGTGTGTGTGCGTGTGCACGACATGTCTTTGTGTAGAGAGTGCACTTTGCGTGTTTCATCACTTTGTTTATCATTCATGCATGCTGATAAGCCACTCGCAGAGAAAGGCAGATGGTCTCTGTGTGTGAAATTACTTTTCCTTCATTTTCCAATAACTTCATATAATGTCTCCCATTTCTCTTCCTCACGCTCCCTGTCCGTCTCTCCCACTCTCGCCCACATTGTTTGTGTCTTTCTCTCTCCCACACACACACACACGCACACACACACACACACACGCGCACGCACACGCCGGTGGTGGTGGTGCATGTCCTGTATTCTGTAATGATGCCATTATGGCACGCTTGTCTAATATCAGGGTATAGGCGGGGGAGAAGCCATGGGTTATACCGTGGACACGTCAATAAAAAAAGGAAACCAGGAAATATAACCCAGCGTGCAGGCAGAGAGACAAACAAAACTGTTTATCTTCATCTGTATAGTCCATCTGTCTTCACCTTCATCTGCCCTTCAGTCTCCCTGGCTGCTATCTCTCTCTCTCTCTCTCTCTCTCTCTCTCTCTCTCTCTCTCTCCCCCTCTCTCTCTCTCTCTTAATGTTTGTGGTTTCCAACACAGCAGTATACCCTCAGACACTCACCGTTTAACCCATTTTGACCTGGGAACGATTCTGCAAAATGTCTTCTAAATCCTGACTGTTTTCTTGAAAAGGCGATGTTTTTCCATGTCAGTCGTTCTCAAACGCTTTCATGTCACTTTTCACGATTCTTCAAAAAAAAATAGCAGACCTACAAGCTTGTAGATCTGCTATTTTTCAATAGCTAAAGCATATAACATAATGCTAACACCAAAAGGGGTTCCCGCCCCAGAATGGGCTATTAAATGCATATTTACTTTGTAACGTGAATTTGAATGTGTTGAACGAATCAAGACTTTCATCAGTTTTTGGGTGGTTTTCCATTTGGAGTCCTATAAATGTTCAGTGCGAGGCCCGTGGGGGACAAAACGTTAACAGGAACTGGAGGACTTGACGAAAGACATGAAGGCGACAGACTTAGCGAGGAAGCACACTGCACAGAATCGGTTATCATTAGCGGAGAGAGGCCCTCGCAGAATACAAATATCACTTTAAGCCTAATTAATCAGATCTTAATCAGAGGGGGGTTCCAGCCCCCGCGGTGCACACTCTGCAGTATACTTCCTCAATTCTCATGTGGTGTAGTTGTAAATCCTGAGTAATTTATTCTCTGTCGTGCATTAGTGCCGCACGCTGAGAATACAGCCGAGAGTATAGTGCAGAACTCGGTCGGTGCACATTGAGCATCTGAGTGGCTCAGAGCCACCGCAGCCTGATGGCCTCAAACTTCTAATATCTCCCCCCAGGTCCATAGAGGGATGTCCCTTTGGTCTAGTGGTTAAAGGACCACTTCACCACTTTTCAACCTACCTTCATTATAATAGGTCCTCACAAAAAAATCATGAAAAAAATGGCGCCGTTTTTTTCTACTCAGTCTGTGTCTCAGAAGAGGGCCGTGGGCAGTTCAGAAAACATCTTCCAGTGACATCATCGATGGGGAATACAAGCTAATAAAAACTTGCAGGCTTTCTAGTCCTGAAAAGTTGCAATGCGAAAATGGAAGCCATCATTCTCACGATAATGAAAATCTAAACATTTTTGTAGAAGAATCTTGTTTAAAAAATAATCTGCCTAATGATGATGTCATTGGAAGACGGTTTCTAAACTGCCCACAGCCCTCCTATGAGACACAGATTGAGTAGGAAAAAATCGTGCCATTTTATCATGATTATTAGTGAGGATCTATTATATGAAGATAGGTTGAAAAGTGGTAAAGTGGTCCTTTAAGATATTGGACTTTCACACGGGAGACACCGAGTTCAAATCCCGGGGAGTTAAACACATATAGAGCTTCCTGCAATGACAGTAAAGGACGTCCACCTGTGGCTGGACGTCCAAACAGAGGTCTTAACTATAGAACTGCACTCTGTCCAGTGCCTATTTGTGCGCAAGCAGAGCGCGCAAGTACTGTACTGTCGACCGCTACGAACTTTCAAATCTCAGCGTCTCTGTAAAACATTGAAATTGCATTGAAAGTAACATATACGTAAGTTGAAAGTACTATACTCTTCTCTTGTTGTCCAGACTAAGCAGTGCCTCCACGCTGCAGCAGTAATATCCCACCGGGCCAGCTCTGAGGACATCACAGCACCGACAGGTAATAAGCTGGAATGCTATTGTGAATGCCAGAGTGGAACCCAGACAGAGATAGATGATGTAGGAATGTATCTCACTCGCACGCGCACACGCACACACACACACAGTCACACACAGTCACACACACACACACACACACACACGCACACAGTATAAAAGCAAACTTTGTCTTGGAAGTTGCTATTGAGGTGTGTAGTCTGATTGGAACATCACCTCCACTGTCCCCATTATTGATCCCCCAACTGCGTGTGTGCGTGCCTGCGTTCGTGTGCGCGCAAGTGTGTCCACACACACGTACGTCTCGGCAGTTTTAATTCTCAGATCCCAAAACTAAACTCTCTTGTCGTCTTTGTTCTTGGTCTTGACTTTGACCTTTTGCACTGCCTTCAATCAGGTCCCTCACGGGCCTGACGATCTGTCAGCTGTTAACCCTCACACACACACACACACACACACAGTGGCACGGTCCGGGTGACAGGTCCTGTCTACAGTTGACAGGGTATTACATCAGCAGAGACACAGAGCAACCCTCCCTCCCCTCCAGTACGACCCCTCGACCGCACCATGATGAGAGATGAGACAATCTGCTCCCTGACACTTATGGTCATCACTCACACACACACACACACACACACACATGCACACACACGCACGCACACACAAATACACACATGCACGCACGCACACATGCATACGTCCATAAATACATGCAATAACTGCCTATCCCCCAAAAAACACTTATACACATTTATTCACATCTATGAATATGAACACATGTGCAATTGCGTCTCGCATTCTCTCTCTAACAAATAATTATGGACACTAGGTCACCGGCATGTAATGCATGGCTGGGTGTGTGTGTGTGTGTGTGTGTGTGTGTGTGGCAGCCTCTTGACTGAAGGATTTGTAAAACTCTTGTTCATCATAACTGTGATGTTCCACCCCGAGGGCTCGGAGGCATAAAGCAATTTCCCTCTCGTTATGCACAGAGCGTGTATCAACCTCCGGAAACACACACACACACACACACACACACACACACACACACACACACACACACACACACACACACACACACACACACACACACACACACACACACACACACACACACACACACACACACACACACACACACACACACACACACATGCTGCTCCCCTGCCATTTGTCTGTCATGTCTAGTATAGCGGGGACTAATCTCTAGAGCAGGTTATTTATAATGAGGGCCATGTACTTGCTTATCACTGTATCAGTCTACAGAGGAAGATATATTCCCTGCACATTATGTGGCATGAAGGCTGCTTTCTGAACAGCTTTGCCTAAGGCCATCCATCCGGTCTCCAGAGTTAGCAGGGTTTTCTACGAGGATGGAGTAGGTAGAAAACAGTAGCCATCAAACTGTCCGGAGAAAAGCCCTGAATTGGGTTTGACTACTCGATTTACTTATATAGCGCTTCCGGTTACATAATATAACAAGAATCAGAGACTGCAGAAAGCGGCTTCTAAAAAAAGGCTTCTAAATCCCAACGTTTGTCTGAAAAGCCCATGTTTCTATGGCAGTGGTGCTCAACCTTTTTCATGTCAAAGGACCCCCAGAATTACCTCTATTGGGCCACGGACCCCCATTTCAAAATATGTAGTTCCAGGGACCCCCCAGAAGCCAGTATTTTAGTTAAAAATGTTCGCTCTGAAATTGAAGATTTGCGCCACATTTGAGCCACATTTTCACGACTTTTCAAAAGATAGCAGACATACAAGCTCGTAGAAAAAATAGCGTACAAGCTATAGCGCGCCACCGAGTGGCGCGCTATAGCTTGTACGCTATTTTTCAATAGCTAAAGCATAACATACGTACAGTAATGCTTTAAAACACCAAAAGGGTTAAGTTAGAGGTCTGTGCGCTTATTGCTTGTAGTTTGTAGGTTATTGCTTATTGCTTTTAAGGTTGTAGGTCTGGATGGTTATTGCCAATGTTAGGCCTATTGTATTGGGATTGGGGTATTGGGATGGATTGGGCATTTAAAATGTAGGCCTGACGTAAAAAAAATAAAAAAAGTTTGCTCTGAAAGAATATATATTCGAAGATTTGTGCCGCATTTTTACGATTTTTCAAAAATAGCAGACCTGCAAGCTCGTATGAGCTTGTAGATCTGCTATATTTCAATAGCTAAAGTATAACATAATGCTTAGTTAAAAGTTAAAACACCAAAACGGGTTCCCATCCAGAATGGGTCAACGGTCAGATGCAGACCATTAGAACAATCACACGCGTGTGAAGTGAGGGGCGCCCATAGTTTTGGGGTCATGTTGATGTTCTCATGTCCGTGAAACATTTAATACATTTAGATCAGTGAGATGACCTCTTATAGGTTGTCCTTAACTATACCTATACATTACAAACACTAAAGTCTATAGACTTGGCTGGCAAAAGATTACATCATAATTACCCCTAAACAAACATTAAAGTCCATAGACTTGGCTGGCGGCAGGAATCTATAATTAGACCTGTATATAAGCTCTAAACATAGACTTGGCCTACCACGTGACGATTTTGGGAAAGCCATGCATTGGAGGAGATAGCTCGCCTCAAAAAACACACACAACAAAAAGGTTGTGTTGTATTTCATTAGAATCAAATCAAATCAAAATCTAAAATCTAAATCAAATTAAAATAATTTAACAAGGTGGCTGTCTGGACTTAATTGAAGGATGGCTGTTTGGCCGACAGCCGACGCTTTTGGAAAGCACTGAGTTAGCTTAGGAGACCCCCCTGTCCTTTATTCTATACCAGAACAGCCTTAGGAGACCCCCTGTCCTTTATTCTATACCAGAACAGCCTTAGGAGACCCCCCTGTCCTTTATTCTATACCAGAACAGCCTTAGGAGACCCCCCTGTCCTTTATTCTATACCAGAACAGCCTTAGGAGACCCCCCTGTCCTTTATTCTATACCAGAACAGGAGACCCCCCTGTCCTTTATTCTATACCAGAACAGGAGACCCCCCTGTCCTTTATTCTATACCAGAACAGGAGACCCCCCTGTCCTTTATTCTATACCAGAACAGCCTTAGGAGACCCCCTGTCCTTTATTCTATACCAGAACAGGAGACCCCCTGTCCTTTATTCTATACCAGAACAGGAGACCCCCTGTCCTTTATTCTATACCAGAACAGCCTTAGGAGACCCCCCTGTCCTTTATTCTATACCAGAACAGGAGACCCCCCTGTCCTTTATTCTATACCAGAACAGCCTTAGGAGACCCCCCTGTCCTTTATTCTATACCAGAACAGGAGACCCCCCTGTCCTTTATTCTATACCAGAACAGGAGACCCCCCTGTCCTTTATTCTATACCAGAACAGGAGACCCCCCTGTCCTTTATTCTATACCAGAACAGCCTTAGGAGACCCCCCTGTCCTTTATTCTATACCAGAACAGGAGACCCCCCTGTCCTTTATTCTATACCAGAACAGGAGACCCCCCTGTCCTTTATTCTATACCAGAACAGGAGACCCCCTGTCCTTTATTCTATACCAGAACAGGAGACCCCCTGTCCTTTATTCTATACCAGAACAGGAGACCCCCCTGTCCTTTATTCTATACCAGAACAGGAGACCCCCCTGTCCTTTATTCTATACCAGAACAGGAGACCCCCCTGTCCTTTATTCTATACCAGAACAGGAGACCCCCTGTCCTTTATTCTATACCAGAACAGGAGACCCCCTGTCCTTTATTCTATACCAGAACAGGAGACCCCCTGTCCTTTATTCTATACCAGAACAGCCTTAGGAGACCCCCCTGTCCTTTATTCTATACCAGAACAGCCCCAGTGTGGCGCTGCCCTCTTTTCTTCCCTGTTCTTTGTCTTCTGCAGGCCAGCGTCTGCCTGCATTGTGCCGACTGGGCTTTGCGTTGCGCAGCGTTGTTGCCTCTCCCGGGCGCCCGCCGCTGTGTTCCGTTATGCAAAAGGAGAAACGCAGGCCAAAGCAATTGGAGTGTCCTTTCCCCAGAACAGCCCTCGAGCCTCGTAGCCAACGCGGCTTCACACAGAGGAGAGATGTACTGTAGGGACGCTAACGCAGGAGAACACCATGATGACATTTTCACCAATTAGCTGATAGCTATACTACATAATGTCTATCCCAGAGCATGGGAAAGGCTCTGCGTGCGTGTTTGTTTCAGAGCTCTGAGTGGAACACTCACTGACGGGTGCATGCCATGGCATCCTATGTTAAAACTTGCATAATGGGAGGGAGGGAGCAGGTCACTCAGACATAACCACAAACAAACCCGATACGCCCATATATAGGCAGGACCTCGGCCAAATCACTACGACTCAGACATAACCATAAACAAACGCCCATATATAGGCAGGACCATCCACCAGGGAGGGCGGTGCCCGCCTTCGAGTCGTTAGGACATGCGGTTATCCAACCACCAATCCAAATTCAATTGAATTCAGAGAGAGAGAGAGAGAGAGAGGGTTCCTTTCAGAGAGGTATCCTGTGGGCCCCTGCCCTGCAGAGGAGAGTTTACAGTAAATCACTGGTTCCACATATCTCAGGAGATTCATTTAAACTGGAAATTACACACAAGTGCCCGCTAAACATGAGGTTTACTGGGCTATTGCAAGTGCCCACAGTTAAGTTGCCCGGCGATAACCCCTCTCTTTGCGCGCTGAGCGAGGTTCCCGATTCGATCCCTGGCTCGAGTTCAAGTGTCCACCATCGGCGTGAACCGGTGAATGTATAATGCACATGCGCGGGAAAGCACTTTGGCCTTATAAAATGCACCATTTAAGTGTGTCCCCATTATGACGCTCTAAAAACTCATTCCTCTGGGTGTTCCCCCGGCCACGAGGCAGAGAGCCCAGCTGGGCTCGTCAGCCCACAGCTGGGTTCAGCTAAGTACACACAGTGCAAGTTATGGAGGTAGAGAACTTCACCATGCAAGCGGATTGAACAGCTTATTACGACGTATACTCACACCTCCTTTATCTCTCGCCGCACTCATTTCATTTATCCCTCCCTGAGGAACTATGAAGGAGTGATTATCTCTCCTCCCCGCTATAGGTTAGCTTTACGCAAAGCTTGTCTCTCTCTCTCTCTCCCCATATCCCTCTTAATTTGCTCATACTTGCTTTCATTAATGCCGCTCCTCTTCTCCCTCCACACGCCTGCTTTCCGTCTTCCCCTTTTATTTGTCGCCCCGTCTTAATTGTCTGGTAAACCTCGTGAACACCTACACCCTCCCACTGTCCCTCACGTTCTGTTAATGAGGCCGGACCGTAGAATTATATCTATTACCGGTATATATCATATATCTTGTCTCTGGTAATTTGTTTGTGAGAATGCTCCCATGTACCAGCCTTTTCAGGTGTTCCAGCTCAGGTAAATGAGCAGCCATCTTGCTGGTGCGCTCTGGGAGATGTAGTTACCTGAGGTCTGTCATATATAGAGGATTCTGAGTTTTGACTCAACATCTACTGTAACTAGAAAGGTGCTAGGTGAGGCGCACCTCCTGATGAGCCTCACCTCGCGCTGTCTGCACTCTGAGATTCCTTGTGAATTAAAAGTGCAATATAAATAAAATTCATTATTATTTATTATTATTATGTATATGGATGAAAATGTTGCTGGGTTGTGTGGTGTGGTGTAGTAATGGACCCGCCACCCCATTATGAGAGCCCCCCGGCCCAAACCCGACCCAAAAACCCCACCTTGCAGAAATGTAATGTATAAATCCTGGTTCTGATAGCTAAACGGTTATAGGGCACGTATCACGCTTCAATAATCCATACTCGAGACACCGCATATACAGTCAGGCAGACCGGAATATAGTTAAATTACAGTGGCCCCTTGTATTTATGTAAATATGATGAAGCCAAAGCACATTAACCAGCTGATGACTTGGCGTATCACATAAATGCAAATTAACTGCATTCTGGGCAGGAACCCATTTTGGTGTTAGCATCATGTCGTGCTTTAGCTATTGAAAAATAGCAGATCTACAAGCTCGTAGCGCGCCACTCGGTGATGCGCTACGAGCTTGTACGTCTGCTATTTTTGAAAAATCGAAGAACGACTGACGTAGAAGAATTTTTTAGAATCTGATCTCGGGTCAGAATGGAAAACTGTCAGGGCGTAGAAGACATTTTTTGAATCTGATCTCAGGTCAGAATGGGTTAAGGGGGCTCCTGCAGCGTGACTGTGGGACCGTACACATTGTGTTTTGCGAGCCATCCGGTGGCCATAAAAATCCAAAAACCAACCTGTTCACCATCTGGCCCAGGTTTCTGCTCCTGATGGTGTGGCTGAAATTTGGCAGACAAGCGAGGCCAACTGTAAATAGGTCACCACTTTAGGTGCAATTATAGCGGCCAGACATGCTCAGTGTTCATTTAACTCTGAAGGTGTACATAACCATTAACCTGTGTTGTGGAACTGTATATGATGATGATGATGATGACCGCAGTATGCCAAGGTCGTCGGCTACACCTTGTTTACAGACGAGGCAAAAAGCTGGCAAAGGTACAGCCTTTCTAGTTCAAAACAAGTCGGGTTGCGCCCGTGTGAAGTGGGTGGTTCAACTCTGTGTGGGGGTCCCCAGGGGGATTCCCCGGAAGTTCCAGACCCACAGGAATGCGCCCATAGGGGGCGGGCGGTTTCGGCGAGCCGCCCCGCATCCAAAACGGTAGAGAAATGACAGAGTTACTATGTGGGGGGTTTGGTTGTGAAAACCAACCAAATGCTATTTTCGTGCTCAGACGGACCCAGCCAGGCAACAGACACACACATAGCTCCGCAATGGAGTGGTTGCACCACTCCGCACACAGCTTTGCTCCTCAGTGTTTCGTTTATAACAAAACCACTGACATTACAGGGTTCACTGCGTTTCGGCCATTGTTGGCCTTCAGGCCAACCACCTGATGATGATGGCCAACATCCTTTCATATGTCTCCTCTCTGCTTGTCGGCGACAGAGCTGAACGTGACTCTGCGCCACCACCCGCGTGTTAATGGTCATTTATTAATAGGTCTGCCTTCAAGAAAATACAGCTCAAGCATGGATATTGGTATATCCATGGTGGTATATTTCTGGCAACTTCTCTACACACAAATTCTTTACACAATGACTGGAAACCGGACTAACGCTAGTACACACCCTGCTTCTATAAAAGGCACATGAGAACAACTATACAGAGAGCGCTATGACACCAAACAGCAGAGACTATATAAGAACGTTGTTTCCTCTGGTGATCCAGCCTATAGGACACATACCCACGGACCGCCCAGATACAAGGTAGAAAGGCTGGGAAAGTATTGTGCCGTCTCTGCTGCCAGATGCCACTACCTAGTGCCCATGTTGTATCATGAGGTCATATCCATATGTTTGTGAATGTAACCTTTATACTGCACCTAAAGTGTCATTGTCTCTGTATGCTTTCCCTGTGCGTGGACATGAATACATTGTTAAACTGTGTGCATTTATGTATGTACTGTACAGTATGTACATACAGAACATGTGTGTCATTTTTGCTTTTGCATTGGCTATTAAAAAAAAAAACAGATGTACAAGTTCACAGGCTCACGGTGCCATGCTGCGAGCTTGTACATCTGCTATTTGAATTTTCTTTTGTGAGACTTGCTGTAGATCACTCTGGATTAAGATTAAGAGCGTCTGCTAAATGCCTAAATTGTAACTACTGATTTAGGCATTTGTAGAATCGGCCTCAGGTCTTAATGGGTTAAAATCGTGGCGTTTGTCCAGTCCCTCCTCCACAGTGATTGGATGGCTACATAAAAAAGTGACCAGTCCAGTATTTGTGGAAAACGTTTTCAACTCTTGGCAAACCGGATGAATATGCCAAGTTTGTGCATGAGTTGTATCACGCTGCTACCGTTTGTAGCATAATAAATGCTGTATGTGCTGCTCGCTCCCTGCACTGAAAACACTTCAAAACATATGCTGGGCTTCCGGAAAAGAAATGCTGTGGTGGACAAATGGCCTTAAGGTACATGTAACCACCCACACACACTGACCTACAGCAGCTATACAGTAGAATCACTTCCATATTATGAACGTGGACAGCACACAGTTATTGTTCTCTGGAGGGACGGTGCAGGGCTCGAGGTAATGCATTCACGAAACATATGAAATATAACAGTTGTCAATGACGCTCCCGGCGTGCGATGATTGGTGAGGTGGTTTGGGAGATTTGACAAACACACAGAGATACACACACGGACAGACAGACATATAAACATAATCTCTGCAGCCTGGCGGAGATAATTATAGCAGAACAGAAAAGCAAGCAGAGGAGAGAGAGGAGGTGATGGGGGGGGGGGGGGTAGAGAAGGAGAGGAGAGGACAAGAGAGGAGAGTATCAGAAACAAGCAATTAACCCATCCCGGGCGGGAACCCCTTTTGGTGTTTTAAGCATTACGTTGTACTTTTAGCTATTGGAAAATAGCAGATCTACAAGCTCATAGCACGCCACCGAGTGGCGCGCTATGAGCTTGTAGGTCTGCTATTTTTTTTTTTTAATCATGAAAATGTGGCGCAAATTTCGAAAACATATATTCTTTCACAGCGAACGTTTTTAACTCTTTGCTTCTGGGCCCCTGGAACTACATTTTTTTCAGATGAGGGTCAGCGGCCAATTACATATATTTTTGGGGGTCCTTGACATGAAAATGTTTGAGAACTATACTGACCCAGAAAACTGTCAGGACATTTTGCAGAATCGTTTACCAGGTCAAAATGGGTTAAGGCTAGACCTGGAGGACGAGAAGCGAACACAGCAGCGAGCGAGGGAGAGAGAGAGAGAAGCTCTGATGAAAACGAGTGAAGAGAACAGAGAGGAGCGATGCGGAAGGGAAAAAGAACAAAAGCATGAAGAGGGCAAGCGGTAAAAAACAATCACAACAACATGATGGGCAACGGCAGCACGGTTTGCTCCCAGCAGGTTATCGTAGCCAATTTGTCCACTGTAAATAAGGCAACAACGTGATGCATCAGGGGGTTCGGCAGGAAAACACTTTTAACCCATTTTGGACTGAGGTCGATTAAAAAAAAAGGCTTCTGAATCAAAGAAATCTATTCTGAAAAAGTGGTGCTCAACCGTTTTCATGTCAAGGACCCCCATAATTATCTCCATTGGGCCACGGACCCCCATCTCTGCCAATATGTATAGTTCCAGGGACCCCGTAGAAGCAAATATTTTAGTTTAGTTTAGTGAAATATATATTCAATGATCTGCGCCACATTTGAACGACTTTTCAAAAATAGCAGATCGACAAGCTCATAGCGCGCCACTCGGTGGCGCGCTATGAGCTTGTAGAGCTGCTATTTTCCAATAGCTAAAGTAGAACAGAATGCTTAAATAAAACACGAAAAGGGGTTCCCGCCCAAAATGGTTTAATTGTGTGCCTGGCACACAATTCATACAATGATGGAGATGCCGACTAGACTGCACTTTTTGATCATGTAAATAAGATCCAGCTGGCACCAAACCGGTCTCAAGGCTGCCATATATATATATATACTCTGGTGCGGTCGTCAAATGTACATGCAGCCACATGTGCACACGGAGACAATGTGACACACAGAGAGACACAGAACGATGGAGAAAGACACAGAGAGAGGGGGGACTTGGAGAGAAACCAGAAAGCTGCGTCCCTGTCCAACAAACTGGCTGCATGTGGACACATGGACTAGTAGGAGACAACAGACTGGCTGCATGTGGACACATGGACTAGTAGGAGACAACAGACTGACTGCATGTGGACACATGGACTAGTAGGAGACAACAGACTGGCTGCATGTGGACACATGGACTAGTAGGAGACAACAGACTGGCTGCATGTGGACACATGGACTAGTAGGTGACAACAGACTGACTGCATGTGGACACATGGACTAGTAGGTGACAACAGACTGACTGCATGTGGACACATGGACTAGTAGGTGACAACAGACTGACTGCATGTGGACACATGGACTAGTAGGAGACAACAGACTGACTGCATGTGGACACATGGACTAGTAGGAGACAACAGACTGACTGCATGTGGACACATGGACTAGTAGGAGACAACAGACTGACTGCATGTGGACACATGGACTAGTAGGAGACAACAGACTGACTGCATGTGGACACATGGACTAGTAGGTGACAACAGACTGACTGCATGTGGACACATGGACTAGTAGGAGACAACAGACTGACTGCATGTGGACACATGGACTAGTAGGCGACAACAGACTGACTGCATGTGGACACATGGACTAGTAGGAGACAACAGACTGACTGCATGTGGACACATGGACTAGTAGGAGACAACAGACTGACTGCATGTGGACACATGGACTAGTAGGAGACAACAGACTGACTGCATGTGGACACATGGACTAGTAGGAGACAACAGACTGACTGCATGTGGACACATGGACTAGTAGGAGACAACAGACTGACTGCATGTGGACACATGGACTAGTAGGAGACAACAGACTGACTGCATGTGGACACATGGACTAGTAGGTGACAACAGACTGACTGCATGTGGACACATGGACTAGTAGGAGACAACAGACTGACTGCATGTGGACACATGGACTAGTAGGTGACAACAGACTGACTGCATGTGGACACATGGACTAGTAGGTGACAACAGACTGACTGCATGTGGACACATGGACTAGTAGGCGACGGACGTATGTCTCCTCCTTTTCCCAGTAAAAAGTACAATATTTGCCTCTAAGATTTAATGGAGTAGAAGTACTAAAGTATTAAGTATTAAAAATACCTATTGTATACAGTAAGTATACCAAGAGATCCATTGTAAAAATATATATGCTTGTATAGAATACATTTTCATCTGAACACATATACACATTGTTGTCTGTGTAACTGTTGTGTTCCACTTGCTGCACAAATGATTGTACAAAATGCTCCACTACAGATAAAAAAACAGCTCGTGGCGTCTTGTATCCCCTGCATTTAAATGAAATGTACAAAAACAAAATGTGAAACCCAAATATAATTGGAGCGCGTGCATGCTTCTTTATCGTGTCTTTCTGATGACTGGACCGCTACAGGGCTAGCACGCGCAGTGACTAAAGTTGCTTCAGCACAAATGAAAAAAAAAAGTACCAGTAATGTAATAATAACAAACAGCTTCATAAAGATAAGAGTGCGCTTAGAGTGAGACTCTAATGGTCGGGAGTTGTATCCAGGAGACAAAGATGTAAAGCTTCAGCGTGAAACCTGAACTCATTGATTTCAACACGGCCCATCGGCCCCCGTCACGTTTATGGTATGAATAATATAGCGTTCATATCCGTGTAATCAAGACGGATCTGTTCGATATTTTCACATTCCGTCTTAATTTGGCAACATTGCTGGCCCACAATTACCTACCTGACAGAGGACTTATTCTAATTGATATATTGTGGCACAACTGTGTCGCTTGACCAACTACATCTACAAGCTAAAACATCACAATATAGCAAAAGCGTTGTGAAGTATCCTGCTTCTATGGAAACCGCGGCAGCCAAGCGTTTCAGACCAGCGAGACAGCACTATTTATGTCTGTAATTTACTTCACTTGATTAAGCCATTTTGGGGGCGGGAACCCCTTTTGGTGTTCTAAGCATTATGTTATACTTTAAGATATTGAAAAATAGCAGATCTACAAGCTCGTAGCGCGCCACCAAGTGGCGTCCGCAAATATTTGAATATTATATTTCAGAGCGAACATTTTTAACTAAAATATTGGCTTCTGGGGGGGGGGGTCCCTGGCATATTTTCAGATGGGGGTCCGTGGCCCAATATAGAGATAATTCTGGGGGTCCTTGACATAAAATAGGTTGAGCACAACTGACCATAGAAACATGGGTTTGTCAGAAAACTATTAGGATTTAGAAGCCTTTTTTTTAATCGACCTCAGTCCATGAGTTAAACTAGTTTACACTTAGAGTGAGAATGAGGACAGAGAGAGAGAGAGAGAGAGAGAGAGAGAGAGAGACACTCTTCTTTCTTTTGATATATTAGAACAGAATATTCCGTGGGTCTTTTTAGATTAGTAAAAAAACGCTGCCAGAGTGTGTGCAGACTGCTCTAGAGAAACTCCTGTAGTTAATTAAACCATATAACATCATAGTGGGTTTTTCCAGTTCTTTTGGGCTTGGAATAATCCTCACGCTCCATCGGCGGGACCCAGCCCTACAGGTTGAGGATCACTAGACTCGGCACTGTTCAAATGAATTAGCTAGATATCTAATCTGACCCTTTTGTAAGTAAAATTAACTGATATTATCGGGGCAGTTCTGTGATGTCGAGAGCAGTCTGCAATCTGAAATGGGCATTTCCAAAATGGAACCTGCGTTCAGAGACAGAGACGGAGCTGGGGGGGCACCGGCTGTGACACGCGGGGGTATCTCTTCTTGTTTGTTGCATGAGAGATAGAGAGAGGAGTAGGAGGAGAGGGAAAAGGTTCCAGGGTGGAGGATAGGATGGATGGGGAGCTTTAATCTGCAGGTCTGTGACTGCTTCCATTTTTCCTCCGACACATTAAAAGGTGTATTCATCGTTAGCGGAGACAGTGACTCTTGACGGGGCCAGACAAATAGAAATGGCTGAGATGCAAGAGAGTTCTGTGTGCGTGCACGTGTGTGTGTGTGCACGCACACGTGTGTGTGTGTGCGTGTGTGTGTGTGTGTGTGTGTGTGTGTGTGTGTGTGCGCGTGCATGTGGCAGAGCTGTTGGAGTGGGCTACTAATGACGGCGGGATTCTGCTAACATGGGAGTCAGCTCGCCATCACTCTGCAATGTGCCAATGCTCCTCACACACGTGTGCACGTGCACACACGCGCACACACACACACGCACGCACGCACGCACGCACGCACACACACACACACACACACACACACACACACACACACACACACACACACACACACACACACACACACACACACACACACACACACACACACAGGACACACTTAAAGGTGAGTGATAGCTGTACCTTGAAAAACAACAGTATCAGTCTACGTGGTCAAACATGCCAGCGTTGTGAATGACCTTATCCACCCTCCCCCCCCCCCCCCCCCCCCCATCCATCCTATCCATTCGTCATGGAGACAGCGTCCCATGGGCCGGGGGTCACCCAGGAGCACGGAGGAGACCAGGAGAAGGATGGCCGTTTCCTCTTTACGTCTGAGAGCAAAGGCTAACCGGAAAGGCTCACCCCAAAACACGCTCGGCCTCATTTTGTTTTCGACGGCCGCACGCTGGTGGCGGTTCTTCTGTTCCTGTATTTGTTTCACTCGAGGATAAGATTAGAAATATAGGTTTAGGGTTACGCATGGTTTAACTGAGGTTATGTTTAGGCACAGGGTTGGGTTTTGTAACTGTTTTACTGAGGTTAAGGTTAGGTTTAAAGGCATAGTTTAACTGAGGTTAAGTTTAGGCACAGGGTTGGGTTTTGTAACCGTTTTACTGAGGCTAAGGTTAGGTTTAAATGCATAGTTTAACTGAGGTTAAGTTTAGGCACAGGGTTGGGTTTTGTAACTGTTTTACTCAGGCTAAGGTTAGGTTTAAAGGCATGGTTTAACTGAGGTTATGTTTAGGCACAGGGTTGGGTTTTGTAACTGTTTTACTGAGGCTAAGGTTAGGTTTAAAGGCATAGTTTAACTGAGGTTAAGTTTAGGCACAGGGTTGGGTTTTGTAACTGTTTTACTCAGGCTAAGGTTAGGTTTAAAGGCATAGTTTACTGAGGCTAAGGTTAGGTTTAAAGGCATAGTTTAACTAAGATTAAGGTTGGGTTTAGGCATAGTTTACTGAGGCTAAGGTTAGGTTTAAAGGCATAGTTTAACTGAGGTTAAGGTTGGGTTTAGGCATAGTTTACTGAGGGTAAGGTTAGGTTTAAAGGCATAGTTTACTGAGGCTAAGGTTAGGTTTAGGCATAGTTTACTGAGGGTAAGGTTAGGTTTAGGCATAGTTTACTGAGGCTAAGGTTAGGTTTAAAGGCATAGTTTAGGTTAGGTTAAGTTTAGGAATACCAGGTGAGAACGTTCCGAGGTTGCCAGATCTACGTCCGGAGCGACTATGTTTTGGGACGAGCGTTTTGGGTATTCTGACCAACGTGTATAATTCAAGCCTGCTGAGCTTTGTAGTTCAGGCAGACAAACCCTGGTCATCTTCAAAATATACTTATATATACTTATAAATATATAGTACCAAAGGTAAAAGTATGCATTGTTTGTCTGACTGAACTAAGACTCTCTGGGCTGTATCTTGCATGTCTTAAGTACCAGGTCTTATTACTTACCTTCAGACCTGGAGGCGTGATCAATGCTCTTTGGACACTCAGAATAGCCAAATGGCATTGATCACGCCTCCAGGTCTTAATAAGACTTGGTACTTAAGACCAGAGTTGGGTGTAACGAGTAACGGAAAATCTCGTTACTGTAACGACACTACTTTGGTCGGTAACGAGTAATATAACGACACTACTCCTCCAAATTTGATAATCACACTACAGTTACTGGTCGCTGCAGCGCCTCGTTACTTGCGTCATGTGGCTGCTTTCAGCAGTGTTGCTTTGGAGAATAATGCACACAACGGAGATGAGTTGAACATGAACACTAATGGTGCGCTGGCAACGCAGTACGCAGTAGCCTACGGACTAGAACATGTCATTTACGTCGTCTCGATATTAAAATCTCCGCAGCACTTTTCCACTGCACAGCAAGCTCCCAGTCTCCCACTGTCACAGAGCAGGCATTGGGGTATTGCCATGTCCGCTTATTATAAGCGACTTTGGGCTTGTTTTATAATAGACCAGTCAGGCTTCTTTTGGGCTTGTTTTCATAGACATGGCTGCTTGTTTCTCTTCTAAAACCTGGCAACACTGCCAGTGGGAGGGTCTGTTTGTTTGTTGTAGAACGTGTGCTCTCAGAGTCACAATCACTAGTTAGTTAATGCAGAGATGAATAAACCAAATATCACTAGTTAGTTAATGCAGAGATGAATAAACCAAATATAATCACTAGTTAGTTAATGCAGAGATGAATAAACCAAATATGTTATAGTTAGTTAATGCAGAGATGAATAAACCAAATATAATCACTAGTTAGTTAATGCAGAGATGAATAAACCAAATATGCCCACATGAAAAACTACATTTAATGAGAAATGGAGCAGGGGACTCCACATCATAAAGAAAGGGATCCTAAAGCACTGTGAACATATAGGCTACTGATTTATCTCAGTCTCATTCTTTTATTTGAATATATATTGGGAAAGTTAATATTTGCCTAGAACCACGTGGTACAGTGGTTTTCAACCATTTTCATATCAAGGTCCAGTATGTATTCTGCATTTTAGCCATGGACCACCATTTGATGAGATTTGGCCTCACAGACCCCAAACTAATTATTATTGTAATATAATATAATATAATTGTTGTTGTCGTAGGATAAGATTTTGTCCACAATTCCATTCTGGGTTACCTAACCCAATAAAGATTTGTTAAGTGTGTGGCAGTTCAGTGCAAATTATTTGACAATGCATCTCAGGCGATTTTATGGAGTAACGCAAAAGTAATGTAACGAGTAATGTAACTAGTTACTTTCTCCAGGGAGTAATAAAGTAATGTAAGGCATTACTTTTTTCAAAAGTAATATGTAATATGTAGTGCATTACTTTTATGAGTAACGGACCCCAACTCTGCTTAAGACACGCAAAATACAGCCCTCTGTCTTCTCCTCAGTGACCTTCAGCCGGCCTTTTGGATCCTAGCTTTTATTTCATTCATACAAAACATGTTATTTAGGGTTATATGCTTTACAATTAGGAAAGGATATTAGGGTTAGGATCAGCCATTTAGTTGTAGGTTTATGGGTTGTAATTTGCCTGATTTATACTTCCTTTAAAAAAAGAAAGATCTAAATGCTCTATGTTGATACTCTGCTGTTTACCATCTGTTACCCTCTCTGCATCTCCTCTGCTTTAAGAGAATTGAATTTCCACCGGGTGCTACACATTCCTCTCTCCTCAATGTCCTCTCCAATCTATGTGGTAATGTGCACGTGTATTTTTTGTGTGCCCATGCAAGTGTGTTGTGTGTGTGTGTGTGTGTGTGCGTGTGCGTGCGCGGTGTGCACATGTACGCACGTGTGTGGTCAGATTCCAATTTGTTTGACCGGCCGCCCTCTAATTCTACCAGAAGGCCGAGCAGCGGGTAGAAGAGAATTACTATTGTTACACCCTCGCCAAGCTGATTACCTATCGACTGGCCTAAACACCCTGGTAACGAAACACCCTGGTAACGCCACTGTGTGTGCCCGTGTGTGTGTGCGTGTGTGTGTGTGTGTGTGTGTGTGTGTGCGTGCGTGTGTCAGAGAGAGAAAAAGTGATTGAATCATCAGTGAGAATCTAATACTGCTCTTCCCTCTCTTACTATCCCAATCCCAGATTCTCACATTTTAGCACTTGCACGCTCACACACACACACACACCCTCTCACACACACACACACACACACACACACACACACACACACACGTGTGGGCTTTAACAGGTAGTTCTATAAGGCAGTGATTGGTAAGGTCGAGCCCCCGGCGATCAATAGGGTGATGAAATGATGACATCACTCAGCGGGGTCAACCCAGGGTCAACACCTTATCTGTCCAATCAGCTGGAAAGCTGACTCCGATGACCTCATCACTAATGGCCAGGTAG
>NC_139702.1:31413592-31416092 GCF_964188405.1 Protomyctophum parallelum | reverse complement strand
ACTAGAAATGGGACATTCTGCACGATGAGTACTTTTACTTTGTGCATTTTGAAGCCAATACTTTTGTACTTTTAGTAATTTTTTTATTCCAGACTTTTACTTGTAACAGTACTTTTATTGTATTGTATTGATACTTTTACTTAAGTAAAACATTTGCGTAGCTTTTCCACGAATGCTATATTGTAGAAAATTCCACTTGGCTATTTGTGTCCGTGTACGTCCGGTTGGAATGTGGCCAGCAGGGTCCCGTTGCACTGCGTCTCCCAGAATGCACTGCGTCTCCCAGAATGAGGGCACCCTCTGTTGGACTCCCACGTGGAGGATTAGAGATACACAAGGAGTCGCTGTGCGACAAATTGTGAATTTGTGAGTTTGCTGATCTGCTATTTTCAAAAGATCCCCCCTGTGAAACGGCATAATGAGTAGGCCTATACTTTCTACTTTTGGTCCTTTAAGTATGTTTTGATGCCAATACTTTTGCACTTTTACTGAAGTAAATTTGGAATCCGGTACTTATCATCATACTATAATGTCTGAATGTCTGTCTGTGTGTCACTGTGACTGCCGTAGCTCCTCACCGCCTGCACCTCAGAGTATTGTCTTGCACTGATATATTTATTATTGTATGAGCCTGTGTTGTCTTTTTAACTAGGAGAAACGTAATTTCGTTTTTTTCTGCTGCTACAGTTGGAAATAATGACAAAATAAAGCAATCTTGAATCATGAATCTTGAAATCTTGAACCAATCACTCCCACTTTTCACACAGGCATTGACCATAATAATATGGAGGTCTTAAATTATAAATGAATAATGAATTCATTAGTGAATAAAAAATGTGAAAATGCACCCAGGGCACAGTACCCCCCGCAAGTATTTCACAACGGGTAAGGGCTAGTACTTGTAACAGAGCATTTCTAAATTGCAGTACACTTTTACTTAAAGGACTACTTCACCACTTTTCAACCTATCTTCATATAATAGGTCCTCACTAATAATCATTTTTCTACTCGGTCTGTGTCTCATAGGAGGGCTGTGGGCAGTTCAGAAACTGTCTTCCAGTGACATCATCTATGGGGAATACAAGCTAATAAAAACTGCAGGCTTTCTAGTCCTGAAAAGTTGCAATGCGAAAATGGAAGCCATCGTTCTCACGATAATGAAAATCGAAACATTTTTGTAAAAAATAATCTTGTTTAAAAAATAATCTGCCTAATGATGATGTCACTGGAAGACGGTTTCTAAACTGCCCACAGCCCTCCTATGAGACACAGACTGAGTATAGGAAAAAAAGTGCCATTTTATCATGATTATTAGTGAGGACCTATTATATGAAGATAGGTTGAAAAGTGGTGAAGTGGTCCTTTAAGTAAAGAAATGTGAGTAGTTTTTCCAGCGCTGCAGCACAGTGGCGATACAGAGAGGCTGCTGGGTGGGGTATGTGTATGTATGTAATGGGACAGAGTTCCTCCTAAACACACAGTAGACACACATGGGCGCTTTTCAAGCTAACATAACGAGCCTGTGAGCCACATTTCCCCATGGTGGATATGGATATAGCGAGCAGTAAAACACACACACGCACGCATGCATGCACGCACGCACGCGCACGCACACGCACGCACACACACACACACACACACACACACACACACACACACACACACACACACACACTCACACACTCTCTCTCTCACTGAATCATGTTGTACATTAAAGTCACATTCAGTCTGTTTGTCTCTCTCACAATGCACCTTTTAAAGCACTCCCACACACACTCTTCTGCAAACACACGATTGTGACTGCAACAGGTGTATGCATACACATGCACATCATGCACGCATACGCATTACGCACGCACACACCTGATATTAGACCCTCGGCATAAAGCCTACAGTCAAAACATTTTTGAATAGTAAAAATGGCCAGTCTACAAGCTCACAAAGTGTCAATGTAGATTGGTTAGTTGAACAATCCAAAAATATTTTTCAAAATAGTAAAAAAAAGTTTAGGGATAGTTTAGGGATAAGGGGTGACGGAAATGGAGCCCAATGTCTGCTGCAACCCCCCCCTCTCTCTCTCTCTCTCTCTGTCTCTCTCTCTCTCTCTCTCTCTCTCTCTCTCTCTCTCTCTCTCTCTCTCTCTCTCTCTCTCTAGCAAGGTCAGTGTTAATTAATGGCCTAAGTCAACATGTGGACCATTCATCTTGTTTTCCTTTCCAGAGGTCCTTGTTGTGTAAAAAGCGGATCCTCGTCTGACCTGCCCCTGCTGGCATTGGTTCAGTGGGTCTTACATCACTTTAACCCATTCTGACCTGAGATCAGATTCTAAAAATGTCTTCTAGGTCAGTCGCTCTTCGATTTTTCAAAAATAGCAGGCACGCTATGAGCTTGTAGATCTGCTATTTTTCAATAGCTAAAGCATAACGTAAAATGCTTTAATGGGTTCCTGCCCAAAATGGGTTAATGTCGGAGGAGAGCGGCGGACCCGCTGTGCCCCTTT
>NC_139702.1:31398592-31408592 GCF_964188405.1 Protomyctophum parallelum | reverse complement strand
AGTTGGGACGGGTCCATCTGCTGTATGTATAGGGCCTTCTGGGAGATCACCTTTCTGTCCAGACTGTCCCTCTGCCCCACGCTACTCATCCATCCATCAAAGGGGAGACTGGGGGTGGTTGTGGGGGGTTATGAGTAGGGGAAAACAATACCTTGTTTGTTCCACAGCTCTCGACACACGCACACGCACACGCACACACACACTGAGTGGCGCGCTACGAGCTTGTAGGTCTGCTATTTTAGAAAAATCGAAGAACCACTGACACAGAAACATGGCTTTCTGTGACATTCTTATAATCTGACCTCAGGTCAAAATGGGTTAAAGTACAGTGCAGTACACAGGGCGACAGAGGCCGATTTAGACAACAGACTGAACAACATATTGCCTCGTTCAAAAAAAATTCCTCTCTCTACAATAGCCTTTGACTTCCCCTTTGTTCAGCACACTGCCTCTTATCAGGTTGTGTCGAGACATGGTGGTCTCCCCGACTCTCCCGGCGTGATCTCCCCCGGAATTCTTTAACAGTGACATTACCCTGACATGAAACAATAGGGGAGGGAGATTGAGAAACGAAAGCACGTCATTTCTCAAAACCGCTGGTATTTAGTTTGGACGCTCTGTTATTCTAGTATATGGATACCTGGGAAAGCCGGTGTTTTCACCACACTACCGCAACGTCCTCGGTCCCCAGAATACCAGTCAAGATACTGGTCACGACGAGTCTACAAGGCCTTCAATAACCTCTCTGACCTTCTCTCCCTGCATGCCCGCTCCCATTCCCCTCAGGCCTGGTGGTCATACCAAACTCCTGGTGGTCCAGGGGACAAAGCACCGGGACCCGGGGTGACAGGGCCTTTATTCTCACTTCTCAGTTGCTGCAACTCACTCACAATAGA
Organism: Protomyctophum parallelum; assembly: GCF_964188405.1. NCBI lineage: Eukaryota > Metazoa > Chordata > Actinopteri > Myctophiformes > Myctophidae > Protomyctophum > Protomyctophum parallelum. The sequence continues at coordinate 31,407,696 of NC_139702.1, read as the reverse complement.
TCGTCGCTGTCCCGCCCCCTTTCATGACAACGCCAGGCCCAGGAAATGAATCCCAATGCATTTTTCCCATAGGCATTTCAAAACGTATTTATTTAAAGACCTTTTCAAGCGTCGTACGAAGCCAACTCTTGTCGTGACAAATCATGACAACACACACAATATTTTGGAACAAACAAATAATTACAAAGAAGAAAAACAACAAAAAAAGTGTTGTAACCTGCCGTTTGTTTCTACTTTCTAATTCTTTGTTTGGCCCGAAAAATTGTGTTTGTTGTCATGATTTGTCACGACAAGAGTTGGCTTTGTCCGCGGCGTAAATGTATTTAAATAAATACTTTCTGAAAAGTCTATGAGGAAAATGAACAGGGATTTATTTTCCGGGTCTCTCGAGGGGGCGGGACTGCGACTCTCTATACTGAACTCACATCAAACCTCCCCTCGTCATCCAAAATACCCCCCCCCCCCCCATTTTAGTGGATGAGACCGAACATCTTAAAACGTGAATAACTCTTGATCTAAATCAATACGTCCAATTCTAATCAAAGATATTGATGGGCCATCGCGGTCCCGTCGCTAGTCGCGTTAGAATTAAATCATATACCTCCCGTTGTTGTCGATCGCCTCGGGGGTGTTTTTGGCTACATCTAGCTATACTTCAAGCTACTTCCAAAATGGCGCGGAGACACCTTGAAATGGGTCCTGAAGAAACTAATTTAATGGTTACAAATACCCCGGGCGTCCGGGGTGTGAAATGCATGTACTTGTGTATGCATGCGTTTGCAGAAGGATTTGCGGGTGTTTGTGTCTTCTTGTCCGCTGGCCGACGTGTTGTGTACCCGCCTTGTTTCCCTGTTGTTGCTGCTCCCTGTAACTCGTGACAAATTAAATTCCCTTCAGGAAGAGCTCAAGCCCAGCAGCCAAGAGAGACGGCCATGTACACGGCAGATGATTTACTGTGTATAGGTGTGTGCGTACATGAGTATATGTGAGTGAGCGGGCGAGCATGTGCGTGCGACCCGTGCGTGCATTTATGTTGGTTATGTTGTTGTTTATTCTCAATGGGAAGAGATACGCCAGAGATCATAAATACAGAGAACACAAGAGAGAGAGAGAGAGAGAGAGAGAGAGAGAGAGAGAGAGAGAGAGAGAGAGAGAGAGAGAGAGAGAGAGAGAGAGAGAGAAAGAGAGAGAGAGAGAGAGGCACAGAAACAGACTGGCAAAGAACATAGTGGCACAGTGCATGGAGTCAGAGGGTGAATGGGGTATATACAGTATATACCGAGAAGGCCAGGCCTGTGAAAACAAGCAAAGGCTATTCACAGTATAACACAACACTGTATAACGGTAGCGTTGATGGTGTGTGCGTGTGTGTGTGTGTGTGTGTGTGTGTGTGTGTGTGTGTGTGTGTGTGTGTGTGTGTGTGTGTGTGTGTGTGTGTGTGTGTGTGTGTGTGTGTGTGTGTGTGTGTGTGTGCGCGTGTGCATGCGTGTGTGCGTGTGTGATTGTAGTGGTCTATTAAAGCAAGGGAGCACAAAGGGAAGACAAACCAAAAAGTCACAGAGAGAAACCCATAACATGAATCCAATGCATGGAGTACAGATGCACTGTGCATAGAGTACTGTACTGTACTGTACTGTACTGTACTGTACTGTACTGTACTGTTCACTGGATCATCACGGTAGGCTATATTATATACCCAACACCTCCGCGACATCCAACCATTCAGTGTGAGAGTCTGAGCGTAAAAACACCATTGGGGTATATTCACTCCTTTGTCTTGAGGGACATGGACTGGTTGGGTGGGTGCAGATGGTGGGCTACAAAGGACTCAAGGAGGGGCAACACAGCCCCTGTGCGACAAGAAGCAGAGACTTCATAGTACCTTTTAATCACATAGGAAGGTTTTTACTGCTTATTTACTAAAGAATGTCCCACAGCAGAGGCAGTGAGATCTTCTTCACTCAATTTTGACTTTTGGCCGGAGAACAAAGACACCCCCGTAGACTCATTAATTTGACTCGTGACAAAGCATGGCAAGTTGTGATTAAGCTTGTTCCAATTACGTTGATTGTTTGCTTTTCCAAAGATGATATTATAACGATTTTAACTACTTCATTAAATCATTAGAATACACACATAATGCACACACACACACACACACACACACACACACACATCACACACACGCACGCACACTAACACACACACACACACACACACACACACACACACACACACAGACACGCATTTGGATGTGTGTGTGTGTGTATGTGTGTGTGAGGGAAACGGCATCCTGTCTTGTCCACCCACAGAGCCCCGTTAATCAGCCTGTCTCGCAGAGACGTATAAAAAACAGTTTGACGTCTCCTTTCTATGGACCTGTCACCCTCCGTTCTCCATATGCCAGCTCACCAGCACACTGCCCTGTGCTCCATCTATGCAAATACTTCATGTTATGAACAGTGGTGGGAAAAGTGCTCACATTTTTATACTTAAAACAGACACTTTTTGCAAAACTTAATGACGTTTAGAAGATCTAGAACACTTTCCTGGGGGTCTTTAATGTGTGTAATATGTGGTTTTAGCAGTGAGCCATACTTTAAATGAGGTATAAAGTACAGCAGCCGTGTGTTCATGAAACAGAAAGATTGGGTGTTGGGTAAGACTGACATTATGTATCTTTCAGGACCTTTCACTGCTTCGTCTCAACCATTACTATATGGCTCTGGTCTCAGCCACCGCGGTGGATATTTTGACATTCCGTTTTTTTTTTTTTTTTAATGTTGCCACTACTGTTGGAGCAGCCATAAACTACACAGGTTCATCTCAATGTTCTGGGCATCTTTGTAATGTTAGTGTTTGTAAAAAGCAGGTAAAAGAGTAACGTTTGAGGCAGACTAACATCAGTCACTCTACCGTTCACTGTAGTAGAAGAGATGCGCCTGGTGAGGGTTTAAACCCTGCAGCTACATCGAGTCCGCCTACAGGAAATACGTAAGCTGCGACCATGAGACCCGTTTCTGAATTTGTCTATATATGTCTTACTGTTACATGTTGTCTTACTGAGACAACATGTAGTCCAGGAAGTAAGTGAGCCCAGTGTCGATGACATCAGAGACACTGGGCTGACTGCTAAAAAAGTACAAAAGTATTGGCATCAAAATGTACTTAAATTATCAAAAGTAAAAGTACTCATTATGCAGAATGTCCTATTTCAAGTTATCAAATGTATTCACATCTTTTGAAAATAGCTGATCTCAATAGCTCACAACGCATTGTGAGCTTGTAGATCAGCTATTTTCAAATGGCCGAAATGTACACTGTAGGGCTAATCAATTTGTCTCTGAGACGTAGTGTAGTAGAAGTAAAAGTATTGGACATTGGAAATACCAAGTACAGTAGAGAGTAAATGTTTCCACTTTCCACCACTGAAAATAGTTTTGTGTTATGAATATGATGTGGATTGTGACATTACAGAGAAGATAAGAATGTCAAACTGAACCGATGCTGTGGAATGACACTCCAAGCACAGCTCATTGATTTATTTTAAAAAGGGAGCCATTGTTTGAACAGAGGCATTGATATAAAATCTTGTTTCACCTTTGGCACATGTGTAAAACGCATGCTATTCCCCCAAGCACAAGACTGCTTCACATTATTCTCTGATTGCCTAAAGCCTGCACTACCTCGGTTCACACTAAATATTTTCAACAAGCTCGAGCTGAAACTTGCAAGAGAATTATAGATCTGGACGGTCCACGTCCAAGGAATAGGAATAGGTGATGAGCCCAGATCGACTTCTGTTGCCACAGCAACGGTGTTGCCCTCCGCACAATGGGATATAAAACAGCAGACAGGCCCATCCCTCCCGGGTATTCCGCATGGTAAATCTTTATATCTGTGTGTTGAGAGTGCCGAGCAGCCAAGGCGATAAATGAGTGGAGACCAGTCCGGGGCAACCTTCAATAAGGCTTTATTTCTTCCATTTTTTCCTCAATCACTTTGACAGTCATATTCAATGCATCACTCGGGTTAGAGACAACTGACTGCCTGTTTAGCCCATACCATTCCCCAGGTAACAATAACAATATTCCCCACTCCTAGAATCACACAATGCCATTTTACATAAACCTACTACATGTATATGCACCCTCAATACCTATTCACAGTTAGCATTTAGCATAGAAATATATACACAAAACCATCCGCCGTTACACTGTGTATGACAAACTTACGAGAAAATCTATATCACAAAACGACTATTCAGTCCTTTTGTGACTTTCATCGGGCACAAACATACCATCATCTCTACAGCCACTAACTGAGATACAGTTACTGTATCTAACTGTAAAATATGAGTCTGGGGTGCAGACACATGTTGCATTGTCCTGTACATCGCTTCTGTGAACGGAACAGCTTTATGGAATGGAAAAGGTCAGCTGAATGGAGTGTGTAATGTACTAACTATAGTCTGCTGTTTCGGTTCACTGCGCTAAGGAGAAAGACAAAGCTTTCTATAAGTGTATAACGCTGTGGTGATTTATTGCTGAAACGCTACTTTGTGACAAGTAAAAAAAGGAAAAAAATATCACAGTCTGGAGGACTAACGTGAGTTGAGACAGCTGTTCTGGGACGGGAAAGCCGTTCACACATCCACTGTCCACTGTCCCCATCCACTGTCCACATCCACTGTCCACTGTCCCCATCCACTGTCCCCATCCACTGTCCACTGTCCCCATCCACTGTCCACATCCACTGTCCACTGTCCCCATCCACTGCCCACTGTCCCCATCCACTGTCCACATCCACTGTCCACATCCACTGTCCACTGTCCCCATCCACTGCCCACTGTCCCCATCCACTGTCCAAACCCACTGTCCACACCCACTGTCCACATCCACTGTCCACACCCACTGTCCACATCCACATCCACACCCACTGTCCACACCCACTGTCCACACCCACTGTCCACATCCACATCCACTGTCCACATCCACTGTCCACACCCACTGTCCACATCCACATCCACTGTCCACATCCACTGTCCACATCCACTGTCCACACCCACTGTCCACATCCACTGTCCACACCCACTGTCCACACCCACTGTCCACACCCACTGTCCACATCCACTATCCACACCCACTGTCCACATCCACTGTCCACACCCACTGTCCACACACACTGTCCACATCCACTGTCCACACCCACTGTCCACATCCACTATCCACACCCACTGTCCACACCCACTGTCCACATCCACTGTCCACACACACTGTCCACATCCACTGTCCACACCCACTGTCCACATCCACACCCACTGTCCACACCCACTGTCCACACCCACTGTCCACATCCACTGTCCACATCCACACCCACTGTCCACACCCACTGTCCACATCCACTGTCCACACCCACTGTCCACACCCACTGTCCACATCCACTGGTCATGCACCATAACGTAACATCTAACTATAAATGCACCAAGTCTTTATACGTCTGTAATCCACGCAACTCAGGAACCGTTTGCCCCACCGACTTCAAATTCGACCCACACGCACACGCACTCCCACAGGGAGTACAGTGCCCAGGGTTGTCCAGAACCACCACAAAAGGCCTCTGCCCCAGGCCAGACTCCATATTTGGACATGCCTGACAAAGAACTGTTCTGACCTCATTCTGACGTCTGCATAGACTCCATATTTGGACATGCCTGACAAAGAACTTATATGGACATAAAAGGGACACAGACATAATATCATTCATTTCCAACTTGCCTCGTTCCAAGTAGGCCTGCAGTGCCCAACGGGCACCGCTGTAGAGGCCCCTGCATGCAGGGCACCGCTCTAGTACTGTAAATGCACGGTCATTTGACGACAATTACACATAGGCCTGTGCACACAAAAACACAGTGGGGGGCACTGTGGCACCCATGTTCAATCTTTAGTCAAGTAAAGTCAGTTATTTATATAGCACATTTTACCCTACTGAAGAAAAGTGATTTCAAGAAAAGGTTAGGGTTTTTGTTACACCAGAACAAACTGACATCCAAAGATGTCAGTTTGTTCTGCTCGCAATGAAAATTGGAAATAGTTAACCTGTCAAAATGCCATTCCTTACATAAGGCTTGTATAGTTCCTCTGATGTACTGTATTTCTCTTTGCATAATACGGTGTTTTGACTCGTGTGCTAATGTTCTCATGGTCGAACTAAAATATTAGTGTGTGCACCGAGATTGTCATCATCGGCACAACCATCCTGTTCCTATAACACAAAAGCCACTCATGTGTTAAATCTCCTGCCATTTCACCCAGACAAGCACACTTTGAGTCACGGTTCCCTTCCAAATGGTTTCTTCGGTGGATTACATTTTAATCAGGGCTGTATAGCCCTGCCAACACTACTTCTGGCAACCCTTTTTTCCCCCTGCTGGAAAGTGTAATCAAATGGAGTTAAAGTGTAGTTTGGAGCAGAAAAGGTAATGGTAAATGGTAATTGAAAACTACTCATTTGGCATTGTCGTGTAGTTTCATTGTCGTGTCATTGTCGTGTAGTTTCATTGTCGTGCAGTTTCATTGTCGTGTAGTTTCATTGTCGTGTAGTTTCATTGTCGTGTAGTTTCATTGTCATGTAGTTTCGTTGTTGTGTAGTTTCATTGTCGTGTAGTTTCATTGTCGTGTAGTTTCATTGTCATGTAGTTTCGTTGTTGTGTAGTTACGTTGTCGTGTAGTTTCATTGTCGTGTAGTTTCATTGTCGTGTCATTGTCGTGTAGTTTCATTGTCGTGTAGTTTCATTGTCGTGTAGTTTCATTGTCATGTAGTTTCATTGTCGTGTAGTTTCATTGTCGTGTAGTTTCATTGTCGTGTAGTTTCATTGTCGTGGAGTTTCGTTGTCGTGGAGTTTCGTTGTCGTGGAGTTTCATTGTCGTGTAGTTTCATTGTCGTGTAGTGTAGTTTCATTGTCGTGTAGTTTCATTGTCGTGTAGTGTAGTTTCATTGTCGTGTAGTTTCATTGTCGTGTAGTTTCATTGTCGTGTAGTTTCATTGTCGTGTAGTGTAGTTTCATTGTCGTGTAGTTTCATTGTCGTGGAGTTTCGTTGTCGTGGAGTTTCATTGTCGTGTAGTTTCATTGTCGTGTAGTTTCATTGTCGTGTAGTGTAGTTTCATTGTCGTGTAGTTTCATTGTCGTGTAGTGTAGTTTCATTGTCGTGTAGTTTCATTGTCGTGTAGTTTCATTGTCGTGCAGTTTCATTGTCGTGTAGTTTCGTTGTCGTGTAGTTTCATTGTCGTGTAGTTTCATTGTCGTGGAGTTTCGTTGTCGTGGAGTTTCGTTGTCGTGGAGTTTCATTGTCGTGTAGTTTCATTGTCGTGTAGTTTCATTGTCGTGTAGTGTAGTTTCATTGTCGTGTAGTTTCATTGTCGTGGAGTTTCGTTGTCGTGGAGTTTCATTGTCGTGTAGTTTCATTGTCGTGTAGTTTCATTGTCGTGTAGTGTAGTTTCATTGTCGTGTAGTTTCATTGTCGTGGAGTTTCGTTGTCGTGGAGTTTCATTGTCGTGTAGTTTCATTGTCGTGTAGTTTCATTGTCGTGGAGTTTCGTTGTCGTGGAGTTTCATTGTCGTGTAGTTTCATTGTCGTGGAGTTTCGTTGTCGTGGAGTTTCATTGTCGTGTAGTTTCATTGTCGTGTAGTGTAGTTTCATTGTCGTGTAGTTTCATTGTCGTGTAGTGTAGTTTCATTGTCGTGTAGTTTCATTGTCGTGCAGTTTCATTGTCGTGTAGTTTCATTGTCGTGTAGTTTCATTGTCGTGTAGTTTCATTGTCGTGCAGTTTCATTGTCGTGTAGTTTCGTTGTCGTGTAGTTTCATTGTCGTGTAGTTTCATTGTCGTGGAGTTTCGTTGTCGTGGAGTTTCGTTGTCGTGGAGTTTCATTGTCATGTAGTTTCGTTGTTGTGTAGTTACGTTGTCGTGTAGTTTCATTGTCGTGTAGTTTCATTGTCGTGTCATTGTCGTGTAGTTTCATTGTCGTGTCATTGTCGTGTAGTTTCATTGTCGTGTAGTTTCATTGTCGTGTCATTGTCGTGTAGTTTCATTGTCGTGTAGTTTCATTGTCGTGTCATTGTCGTGTAGTTTCATTGTTGTGTAGTTTCATTGTCGTGTAGTTTCATTGTCGTGTAGTTTCATTGTCGTGTAGTTTCATTGTCGTGTAGTTTCATTGTCGTGTAGTTTCATTGTTGTGTAGTGTCATTGTCGTGCAGTTTAATTGTCGTGTAGTTTCATTGTCATGTAGTTTCATTGTCGTGTAGTTTCATTGTTGTGTAGTTTCATTGTCATGTAGTTTCATTGTTGTGTAGTTTCATTGTTGTGTATTTTCTGCCACAATGCCATGCTGTGTTCAAGTTGTGATTGTTGTGATTGAACAAAAATATGTGACCAGATTTGACTGAGAGACTGCCATCGCGCAAATTCCAGCTTTTCACCAGAGGAGAAAAACATTTTTTTATGAGTTAATAATAATAGCACAGGCAGACTCTTCACATACTAGATCATGTCTGAAATAAGTGTCAGAGCTAAAATCTACATGTAAATATGAAATAAATGCTTAAACATGTAGCTAGGTGTAATGTTAGAGACCACAGAAGGGAACCTTTCAAGCCTGTTTTCTCAACTTGTTGTTTTCTGCAAGACATGAATTACTCTATAAGCAGTATCTTCAAAACTGGTGGGTCAAACAACCAATATCTCTATTTGAAGCAGTCCCTCAGTCAAATTTAGTCACAAATGATTCCATTCATCCACGATAATGAAAGCATGAGCACGTTTGTTGTTTATGGCCAGTCTAGCATAAAAATGATAGTAAACAGCATAAAGAAATCCATACAGCCGTAACCTTGTTGATGGATAATCTTTCCCCCCATGAAAACCCATTTATATTTATGTATTGATCTTAGTTTGGGCCAAAAGTGTAAACATGCATTGCAATTTGTCAAAATGGTGCCGTCAGGGGCAGGCTACTGACGATAGTGACAGATTTGCTCTGTATATTATATGGCTATACTATTATTGATGAGAAAAAGGTTCTAACTACAGTGGACCTGTCACTGTACT
>NC_139702.1:31388592-31391092 GCF_964188405.1 Protomyctophum parallelum | reverse complement strand
CATGATTTAAAAAAAATAGCAGATCTACAAGCTCGTAGAGCTCGGTGGCGTGCTACGAGCTTGTAGATCTGCCATTTTTCAATAGCTAAATTATAACATAATGTTTTAAACACCAAAACACCCAAAATGGGTTAAATGGGTGATCTTCTACGTACGACACAGACATGTGCTCATGTCGGTTGTGTTTGTTTCCACCGCAAATTACATGTTCCGCTTCTGTAGAGATCATATAATCGCATGACGAAGTACGACATGGTTCATCCTGATGCCGCGTTATGCATTACCTGCATCCACGGATCTAACGTCTCTTCTGTTAAATCATCACTATAAAGATGATTTCTGGAAGGAAAGCATCAGGTCTGACAAGTGAACAATGACCTGTATAATAGGTATGTGTCATTTGTCCACTTCAGGACCACTTCACCACTTTTCAACCTATCTTCATATAATAGGTACTCACTAATAATCATGCAAAAATGGCGCAATTCTTTTTCTACTCGGTCTGTGTCTCGTAGGAGGGCTGTGGGCGGTTCAGAAACCGTCTTCCAGTGACATCATCGATGGGGGGAAAAAAGCTAATAGAAACTGCAGGCTTTCTAGTCCTGAAAAGTTGCAATGCGAAAATGGAAGCCATCGTTCTCACGATAATGAAAATCCAAACATTTTTGTAAAAAAAATATTGTTTAAAAAAAAATCTGACTAATGATGATGTCACTGGAAGACGTTTTTTTTTTTTTTTTTTTTAAGATATTTTTTTGCGGCTTACGCCTTTATTGATTTTTTAAGGGATAGAAAGTAGGCTGACAGGAAATGGGAGAGAGATGGGGGGATGACATGCGGTAAAGGCCGTGTCGGGTCCGGGAGTCGAACCCGCGGCACACCGCGACTGGATCACCAGTCCGGTGCCCAGACCGTTACGCTACGGCCTGGGCCTGGAAGACGGTTTCTAACCTGCCCACAGCCCTCCATGAGACACAGACTGAGTAGAAAACAATCGTGCCATTTTATCATGATTATTAGTGAGGACCTATTATATGAAGATAGGTTGAAAAGTGGTGAAGTGGTCCTTTAATGCTGTGGAGTAATTCTGAGGGGGGTCCCCAGGGGGGGTCCCATGCAGCTAAATGTGTTCATGTCACATCAAAATCAGTTTAACAACCATCGGCTAATTGAAAATAAAATGTAACGTCCACGGAACTATTTCCAGACTCCACAGAAAAGTGTCCTTGACATGAAAGGATTTGAGTTCCTCTGAACGAGGGTGCTTTAGTAATGCGGTCTGGATTTGAGGACCATGAAATCAGAACACCGTGTACAGTATGCAAGTGAAAGTACCGGCCCTGTCCAGCCCTCCTGCGACGTTCACAGACTTTGAAAGAGTTTGAAAGAATGAAAAAACACCCGACACACATGGTGTCACATTCTCTCCCACAGTCACACACTAGATAGAAGACACATGCAGGCGCACATAAGCACAGAATGTCTCTCTCTCACCCACACCGACTCATGAAACACAGACACACGCACAGAGTTTCACAGGAAAACACACACACACACACACACACACACACACACACACACACACACACACACACACACATGTCATGGACAGACACGGAATGACACCGCATGCACACTGCATACACACAGCAGGGACTGACACTCAAATGTCATGTGGGCACAGAGAGACCCCGTCTACGTGGGAGAAGATCACTTTATGCACACAGACACAAAAGAGACACTTCTGCTTGTCAGGATAACAGACGATAGGTTAGAGAGAGAGAGAGAGAGAGAGACATAGAGAGAGGTAAGAGACGGAGGGAGAGAGAAAAAGGAGATGTAATGTTAAGAGTCCACAGAAGTGAACCTTTCAAGCCTGTTTTCTCAACGCTCAACGTTTTCTCCAAGACATTACTCTATAAAGCCATATCTCCAAAACTGGTGGGTCAAAATGAACAACCAATACGTCAATTTGAAGCTATGATTAACAAAGACAGCCCCGGCCCATAGTCAAATTTGGTCTCATATTATGAGAGGGGGGTACGCAGTGGGCGAAAGGGCCTTTCTGTGTGGAGTTTGCATGTTCTCCCCGCGTCCCCTATAGGTTATAGGTACGTATAGGTACCCTCACACCAAACATGCAGAAATCCCATGGTCTCTATACTGCCTCCCCCTGGTCAGCCCGGGTCGCAGGACGGAGGGGAAAGGAACTGGTTGGAATAACATAATGTTCCTTCCACGCGCTGCAGTATAGCATCCTACCATCCCCACTGTCAGGTGATAAGTAGTAGCGGCCTCACTGACTCCACAGGTAATTGGCACCAGGTGAAAAATAGGGGTTACAAAATTGTGGGATAAAAATGTCAGGAGACAAAAAGAAGAGTCAGGAGACAAAAATTACATAAGAGAGAGAGAGAGAGATTGAGAGAGAGAGAGTGTGTGTGTGTGTGTGTGTGTGTGTGTGTGTGTGTGTGTGTGTGTGTGTGTGTGTGTGTGTGTG
>NC_139702.1:31363592-31383592 GCF_964188405.1 Protomyctophum parallelum | reverse complement strand
TTGAAAAATAGCAGATCTACAAGCTCTTAGCGCGCCACTCGGTGGCGCGCTAAGAGCTTGTAGGTCTGCTATTTTTGAAAAATCTAAGAACGACTGACATTTTTAGAATCTGATCTCAGGTCAGAATGGGTTAATCAGACCAGTGTGTGTCCAGTGGAACCCATTCTGACCTGAGATCAGATTTAAAAAATGTCAGTCGTTCTTCAATTTTTCAAAAATAGCAGACCTACAAGCTCGTAGCGCGCCACTCGGTGGCGTGCTATGAGCTTGTAGATCTGCTATTTTTCAATAGCTAAAGCACAACATAATGCTAACACCAAAATGGGTTATGACGAGCCTTTCATAACCGCCAGCTCACTGGTATCAATTGCTGCATTGTTATTTATTAATGTGTATAGTGTATATGTGAATGAATGGTGTCGTTTGACCCGTAAAGGGAAGCTTTTAATGTTGTCTGTGCGTTTGTTCATGAAGTGCTAATGGTGTATCATTTCACAATAACCACTTACATATAAGTATCAAAGCTATTTTATATTTACACGTAATTACGTCTATGAATCTCTTCTCTGAAAATAACCGATCTGCAGCCCAGTGGGCTTGTACAGATGAGACAGATATAAATTACCGTCGGTTTAATAATAGTCGCTTTGCAGTTTGCACCCACACAGATGTATATTAAAACGTAATAATAAACGTGGGCCATGATGAGCTATATGTCTGCAGATTTCCACTATGGAAGCATCACGTGTATAATTACATGTATAATATTATTTCCTCTGACTCCACAAAGCCATTGATTCACCTTCGACTACACCGTCGATGTCTGCTGCATGTCGAGACATCTCCACCTCGCCACGTCTCTCATGTCACGTTGTGTGAAATCTGCATATTTTACAATATAGGCTAACATCAACATACAAACATGTGTATTCTAATATAGCCCTACACTATACTACAGCTTTCTTCTGATATCCGGAGCGCTATATGCCGCTCTCGTCTGGACTACTGTACATGCATAATTAACGTATGACCGCAATGTGGACACTGGAAACTGGTGCGGTCTAATAGCCCGAGCCGCGTGGAAGGGGTCTTAAAGGTTAAAGGTTAACGGGCAGCAATGTGCAGAACTTTCAGGGAAAGAACTCCAGGCATGAAGGAAGGCCGACTCAGGATGTATCGGATCGGATGCACATCATTGATGTAACGTTAGAACTCAGTCAGTACCATTATATGCACAAAAGCCAGGGCCTTCATTGGCGATTGAAAGGCAATATACTGTATAGCTTAAGCTTAATGCAGACTGACCTATATCATTTTACCTGGGTTACACATTCTGACAGTTCTACGTGCCTGTTGCTAAAGTAGGCCGAGATACCGTGTGGGGCAATAGGGGTGGGAGCCCATCTCCTGTTTCTGTATAGCGTGAGGTGGCTTAATGTATATTGGGTGGGAACCCCTTTTTGGTGTTAGCATTATGTTATGCTTTAGCTATTGGAAAATAGCAGACCTACAAGCTTGCAGGTCTGCTATTTTTGAAAATAATCGAAGAACGACTGACGTAGAAACATAGCTTTTTCAGAGAACTGTCAGGATGTAGAAGACATCCTGATCTCAGGTCAAAATGGGTTAATGTATATTAAGTACTGTACATCCTCCAGTGCCCAGCCATGATGTACAGTACAAGTACACCCCCTGGACTTGATGCTGAGTGCCAAGCGGGGAGGCATTGCATGTTTGGTATAATATGACCCGGGCCAGGGAATTGAACCCCGACCTCCCGGTCTCAAGGGGCGGACACTATACAAAGCCACTGAGTTGGTGTACATTAATCCTGCAGCTCGCCATAGTGTTTCAGCAGCAAGAGCGTTGAAAACACATCTTATAACACACGGCAATGATGCATATAGCCTGCATAGCTAGTACAGGCGGATACACAACGATATGTTTGACGTATCAAACAGCTGACCTCAGACCAGATCGGTTTGCCACTGAATGTTCTATGTGTGCTTTGTTTTCTCCCCCATGCAGCACCACCAGCAGGCTCTGCTTTAACCCATTCTGACCTGAGATCAGATCTAAAAATGTCCTCTACAGTCTACATGCTGACAGTTTTCTGAAAAAGCTATGTTTCTATGTCAGTCGTCAGTCATTTTTCAAAAATAGCAGACCTACAAGCTCTCTATTTTTCAATAGATAAAGCATAACATAATGCTAACACCAAAAGGGGTTCCCGCCACAAAATGGGTTTGGAGTGAGGTCGATTAAAAAAAAAGGCTTCTAAATCCTAAAAAAAGGAAAATCCCATGTTTCTATGTCAGTGGTGCTCAATCTTTTTCATGTCAAGGACCCCCAGAATTATCTCCATTGGGCCACGGACCCCCCCATCTCAAAATATGTAGTTCCAGGGACCCCCCCCCCCCCCATGCAGAAGCAAATATTTTAGTTAAAAATGTTCGCTCTGGCCTGGGCCATGGCTCAGCGGTCCAGGCACCGTGGCTGGTAACACAGTCTGGCAGTGTGCCGCGGGTTCGACTCCCGATCCGGACGGCCTTTACTGCATGTCTCCCCCCCCCCCCCCCCCCATCTCTCATCCCCATTTCCTGTCAGCCTACTGTCTGTCCCCCCATAAATAAATAAAAATAAAGGTAAAAAAAAGCAAAAAATAAAATAAAAAGTTCGCTCTGAAATATATATTCGATGATTTGCGCCACATTTTAACGATTTTTCAAAAATATCAGACCTACAAGCTCGTAGCGCGCCATAGTATAACATAATGCTTGAAACACCAACAGGGGTTCCCGCCTAGAATGGGTTAACTTCTTTTTTTTTTCTATAATTCTTATCCCACGATTTTGGAACCCATTTTTCACCCCTGTGTCAATCATCTAATGTGATCCTGGGCTCTACACACCCTCCACCAACCTAGTCCCCACATATGGGGGACAAGGGGAGAGCAACGGACTTGAACTCATGCTTCCTTCAAGCCTGAGTGTCCAAGTTGCTCCTTTACACCTGACAGGGGGGAGTTTCCCTGGTTGGACGTAGCGCGTGGAAGGAACACGTTATTCCAACCAGTTCCTTTCCCCTCCATCAGGCGCCCCGGCTGGCCAGGGGGAGGCAGTTTAGAGACCAGGATTACTGCATGTTTTTTGTGAGGGTATACCTACCCTAGGGGACACGGGGAGGACATGCAAACTCCACACAGAAAGGCCCTTTCGCCAACCCAGCCTTCGGGTATGGGCACTGATGACACAGAGGAGGGAGCACGCCCCCAGCGCCCACAGCGTTCCCAGCGGGAATCGAACCCAGGACCTTCTAGCTGTGAGGCGACAGCACTACCAACTGTGCCACCGTGCCCCAGAATGGGTTAACTAAGGGTTGTTTCCCCCTGGGAAAGAGCAGGGATATATATATATATATATATATGTATGTATATATATATATATATATATATATATATATATATATATATATATATATATATATATATATATATATATATATATATATATATATCCCTGCTCTAAAATGGATGTTTTCTAATGTGCTGAGCACCAAGATCAAACACAACATTCAGGCGTGTCTTTTACACATTAAAGATAAAATGCTCCCAAGCTGTTATTAATGTTCTGAATGTATATTCGTTAGTTATCCGACTGAATAAAGATATTTTAGAGTTTCAGAGGTAACTGTATAGGTTTAAAGGTGGTATATACCGAAGACTGCAGTGCACACGTACTGTTTTGGCTGAATTGTACGTTATAAAAGATATATGTATATATATTATGTAACTTACAATCAATGCATTTCTCCCAACCAAATGAAGTCAATGATTCCTCGAGGCTTGATTATTTCCCTGACGGCCCTAATAATGTGAATTATTGCACATTGCTATCAATATCCAGCCCCAAATACACAGCAAGTAAAAGGAGATCGGCAATCACGCCCACTGTTATTACACAGTCATAAAGACTCTGTTGTGACAGCAAATCGGTGCATGTTTAATTAATCGCACACGCCTCATTAGGAAGGATTAATTAAATATCCACAGGTAAACAACCCATACACACCACCACCTCTCTCTCGCACGCACACTCTCGCGTGCGCGCACGCACACACACACACACACACACACACACACACACACACACACACACACACACACACACACACACACACACACACACACACACACCGAATAAACACGTAGGCAGACCGACAAAGGCAGTTAATGACAACAACAATAACAAGAACAATAACAAAGAAAAAACACAAAAAGCTGCATTATTGTTCTCTCTAAAACACTCCTCTGAGGGCGAAGACATAACAGAACACACACTGAGAGGATGAGGAGGGGGTGGAGGAGAATGTGTGAGACGTATATTGAAATGGAAGAGAATAGAGCGCGCACGCACGAGTGTGTGTGTGCGTGTGAGGAAGAGGAAGGTGCACATTCTGCATCCTGGAGATTGACAGAGATGTCTGGTCTGTCTCTGGAGCTTGTCTATAAGACAAGTACGGAGAGGGAACATGGAGGGAGGGAGAGAGAGAGAGAGGAGAGGGAGAGAGAGAGAGAGAGGGGGGGGTGGGGGGGGGAGGGTAGAGGAAAGAGAGGAGGTGGTGAGAGGAAAAGGGGGGGGGGGGGGGGGGGTACGGAGAGGACAGAGGGGGCGAGAGCTCCTAATGTATGGTCTTAGCCCATTTTGACCTGAGATCAGATTCTAAAAATGTCTTCTACATCCTGACAGTTTTCTGAAAAAGCCATGTCAGTCGATTGTTCAAAAATAGCAGATCTACAAGCTCGTAGCGCGCCACTCGGTGGCGCGCTATGAGCTTGTAGATCTGCTATTTTTCAATAGCTAAAGCATAACATAATGCATAACACCAAAAGGGGTTCCCGCAAAGGGGTTAAGGGGTTAACACAATCTATACCAAACTCGAGAAATATCGTGTATAGAGAGCTTAAACCCTGAGACCACGGTAAAATACTGTTATTTTACCGTGTCGTATAGCATCGCGTCGCGTTTCCGCGGCGTGACGTCATCAAAATAAATAAAAAGTCTGTGCACAGCACGCGATCTGTAGCTGCGTTTTTCTCTGAATTGAGGTGAGGTGAGGGACGATGTTATAGCGATGTTATAAAACAAGGGAGCAGGAGAGAGGAGAAATGTGATGGCAGGAGAAAACAGGGTTATTGAATCTGACAGTCAATAAAGGAGAGGAGAGAGAATGGAGTCCCGACGTCATCAACAACACAACAACATATCAACAGCATTATGGGGTTGATCTAGCTGGGGCTATATTTGTATTGGGGCTACTAACCCTAAGTAACCTATACCCTAACTTATGTTTCTGCACTGTCAAATAGGTCTACGTCTATTCTAAGATAGCATCTTAAAGGACCACTTCACCACTTTTCAACCTATCTTCATATAATAGGTCCTCAATAATAATCTTGAAAAAATTGCGCAGTTTTTGGAAGACGGTTTCTAAACTGCCCACAGCCCTCCTATGAGACACAGACTGAGTAGAAAAAAATTGTGCCATTTTATCATGATTATTAGTGAGGACCTATTATATGAAGATAGGTTGAAAAGTGGTGAAGTGGTCCTTTAAGTAAAAGTTGTGAAAATGTGGTAGCGTGTTCATGTCAGTGGAAGTTACTCAGTGACGTTTTGAAGCACCCGGAAGGACCGTCTACTTCCGCCTTTTTTCGATTTGTGGAAAAATGTGGAAGTGCAACCGAGTGCTCAATGTTAAAGCTCAGCTGCACGGGGTTTCCTCGTCATGAATCCACGGGTCCGCCTGCAGTCCTTCCTCTTACCACTAGGGCCCAGTGCTGCGACGTCGGAGCGCCTCACTGGCTCCAATTGGTGCCTGCAGGGCCAAAAAGGTTTGAGAACCCAGCTGTAGGCAATCATAAACCGTGGTGTCAAATTGGACACCACATTGATTGCCTACAGCTGCGGCCTGTACAGGGCACCCACCGCTCCACGGATTCGTCTATATACAGTAATTTACCGTAGGACGCAGGCTTGAGCTAGCCGGGGCTACGGTAATTGACTTCATGACGCACGGCCTAACAGGGTTGCGCTACAGCCATGGCTACGGTAATGTACAGGAGATGGGTTTAAAGCATGATATCCATGGCCAACATTTAGAGGCAGTGTGAGTCGGGGCGGGGGGGGGGGGGGGGGGGAATTGCCTGCAGCGGCGGAGACAGCCGTTTGGTAACTGAGGTGAAAATTGATGTGAACAACATAGTGGATTTTTCAGGGAACACATGTATCACTAAATGGATCCGTGTTTTAAACTATTATGTTATAATTTAGCTATTGAAAAATAGCAGATCTACAAGCTCGTAGCGCGCCACCGAGGTCTGTAGGTCTGCTATTTTTGAAAAAATCGTGAAAATGCGGCAGAAATCTTTGAATATATATATAGTCTTTCAGAGAGAACGTTTTTAACTCAAATCTTAGCTTCATGGGGGTCCCTGGAACAGCATATTTTCAGCCAATTACAGATATTTTTGGGGGTCCTTGACATGAAAATGTTTGAGAACCACTGATACAGAAACATGGGTTTTTTTTCGTTTTTGTGCACGGAGACACACACTCTTATTACCATTTGGAATACATCGTGTCAATTCGTCATGTTTTTTACATTACAGTAATGTTTATAACGTTTTTGAAAAAAACATTACTGTATATATATAAAAAGACGATTTTTCAATTTTTTTGAGTCGAGACCAGCATGATTTCTTCACATTTTCAGCCCCCATCCTGGACCAAACGAGAAACACTAATAGGCCACTTAAAATGTGTCCTCGCACCATTTTGAATGGAGCGTTCTTCAATGGGTGTATACTATATATTTGAAAACAGTTTTCTCTTGCACAAAACATCACACAGAGATAGCAGTAAGTGAATTACACTTTCTCCTGCCTGGGATGTTTACGCTGTCGTTATACATACAGCATGCAAGCGGTGGCTCATTTCAAAGCTTTGAAACCCAACACCACATCGCTGTTGTATTTTCCATTTCAGTTTTATCGACAGTCCCGCAGCTTGACAATCACCACAGTCGCGTTCAAAATGAAACCTGCCATGCGTAATGAATACAGGAGAACACCTGCCTCCGCTTTAACCCTTTTTGACCTGAGATCAGATTCTAAACATGTCTTCTACATCCTGACAGTTTTCTGAAAAAGCCATGTTTCTGCGTCAGTCGTTTCTTCGATTTTTCAAAAATAGCAGACCTACAAACTCGTAGCGCGCCACTCGGTGGCGCGCTATGAGCTTGTATATCTGCTATTTTTCAATAGCTAAAGCATAACATAATGCTATAACACCAAAAGTGGTTCCCGCCCCAAAATGGGATAACCCTTTCTTCAGCTGTTCCACTGCATGGTAATTCACCACCTGTCAATCTCACTGATTTCATATACGTCGTCTGACTGACGCGTGTGCGCTGCGAAAAACGGCTCTGCCGCAGTTTGACTGCTCAAAGTGACGTGAACGTGAATGTAAAAGTTAAAGTTTCCCTAAGAGAAATAGCCTATATATATATATACACACTTTCGAAACTCGAGTACCACCAAAATGAATATTTCTTCCATCACCAGCTGAACATCACAGAGTGTCGGATATGGAGAGCGGTCGGTGGTGAATCGCGGAAAGCGGAAAAACCAATCAACGGCGTCTGCGACATGTGGTTACTGTAACTGTACTGTATAACGAGGCAAAGGAAGGACAGGTCGTGACCTCCAACCCCGGCGATGTGAAAGACCACTGCGGTGATGTGTGGTCCTGTCGTTAACCCATTTTGCGCGGGAACCCCTTTTGGTGTTAGCATTATGTTGTGCTTTAGCTATTGAAAAATAGCAGATCTACAAGCTCATAGCGCGCCACCGAGTGGCGCACTACGAGCTTGTAGGTCTGCTATTTTTGAAAAATTCGAAAAACGATTTTAGAATCTGATCTCAGGTCAGAATGGGTTAATCAGACCAGTGTGTGTCCAGTGGAAACCTCGTATGAATCTGATCTCAGGTCAGAATGGGTTAAATATGTATATGCGGCGCTAACCGCCGTGGGAAGGAGCAGCGCTGCATGCTCGCTGGCAGAACGTTCAATAAACTAATCTCTCTAAGAAAACCAAATACAAATTTCAGCCCGCATAAGCAAGTTTTGCCTATTAATGCTCGGCGACTCACATTGACTTCCCGTTAATTAAGGCTGAGTATAGCCAGGAAAAACCCACACGTGTTGTACAGTCCCAGAGGGGTGGGAGAATACAGCGGAAAGAGAGAGAGAGAGAGAGAGAGAGAGAGAGAGAGAGAGAGAGAGTTAGTTCTAGAGATGCGCCGATCGATCGGCCACCGATCATGATCGGCCGATCATGCCTGTATCGGATCGGATCGGATTCTCAAAATAAATCAAAATTGCCGATCAAAATGCCCGATCAAAACAGACAGTGGGACAGTGGCAAGTCTCCTTTAAGGGGGCGCCTGTTTTTGCAGCTCCGGTCGCTGTTGAGAGCTTGTAGATCCGTCTGTTTGCTGCGCAGCCAGGGAAAAAATAAGAAATAAGTTACGGGAGGCATACTATCATCCGACGGAGCAATGCTCCGAGGTGCGCTGCGGGTCGGGAGAGGGTTGCGGTTAGGTTTAGGTGTCTGCCCCGGGGGAGGTTAGGGTTAGGGTGAGGGAGGAGGTAGGTTGTCGTTCGGACCAATGCTCCGTCGGATGAAAGTACTGCACTCATAAGTTACAGGTGGAGATGAAGTGAAGTTGGAACGGACAAGCAGATGCAAGCCAAGCTATTAGCTTGGCTTGTTAGCTTGAAGCTAACATCACAACCACTGGCTCCTCCCCGGAGAAGTCTTGCCTCCCTGTGCCGTTGGAGGCTGGGAGTGCCGGCTCCATGCTGCTGCTGATCCACACAGGCTCTCAAGGCATCGCGTCCTACCTGTTTCTGCAGCGCAGTTCGCTACGCGTTGAGAGCTTGTAGATCTGTCTATTTTTGCAGCGCTGGTGTCGGGGTTCGTTCACGTTGTCAATAAAAAAATTAATTAGATTAAAGGCGGAGATGAAGTTCAGTGGGTTGAATCAGTAGCTACACGCTAATCTAAGCACTAAGCTAACGATCAGCGAGCCTATACAGTATACAAGTGCACTAGCAGCCTGCTTTTTATTTTAGTCTGTACAGTGAAATGTTCAGTTGTCTGTGTCCGTGCACTGAACATGTACGGTATGTTATTATTATTATATTTTTGTATTTGATGAAAGAAGAAAGCTACAGTTTACTCTCCAAGTTGTCTCTAAGACAGTGGTTCCAAAACCTTTTCACCCCCCAAATTGACACTGATCAGCCCACTGACCCCCATTTGAAAAGATATGCCAGGGACCCCCATAAGAAGATTGTAGCAGTGATTCTCAAATTTCTCCACCAGTTTAATTTCAAGGACCCCCAGTTTGACTACGAACCCCCATTTAATGCCACTTCTATCTCTGAGACCCCAATTTATATTGTAAAATCAATGTTAAGTGTTAACCCAAACGGGTCCATTTGGTTCCAAACTATCCTTTTAGCTGGGGACCCCCTGGAACTCCCTCAAGGACCCCTGGGGGTCCACGGACCCCACTTTGGGAACCACTGCATTTTGAGTCTCTACAGTTTACTCTGTAACCTCCAAGTTGTCTCTAAGAGAGTAAAGAGTGAAATATTGCACGTTGCCTCACCTAATTTTTATACTTACAATGTCAATGATGTGTAAGAAGAGTACAGTAGAAAATACAATAAGTATATATGCTACACAATGGAAAAAAATATGGATTTCACGATGCTGTGATCGGTATCGGTTATATCGGTATCGGCCTATACTGTTCCCAGTGATCGGTGATCGGCCCCCAAAAACCTGATCGGAGCATCTCTAGTTAGTTCTCGGCCATCAAATGTTTTGTCTGTTAATTTTGACCATCAAGTTGGTCTGGTCCCTGTCAGTCATTCAGTCAGTCAGTACACACACACACACACACACACACACACACAGTCACAAACACACACCAACCCAACCCAACCCAGGCCAGGCCAGAAACAAATACTTATTTCTTGTTCGGTTCCTCTCTCTCTCTCTCTCTCTCTCTCTCTCTCTCTCTCTCTCTCTCTCTCTCTGATAGAAAGCGCCAGTCACTCCTTGCTCCACTTGTAAACAACAAGAGAGAGAGAGAGAGAGAGAGAGAGAGAGAGAAAGAGAGAGGATGAATGAGAAGGGATGAAAGACACAGAGAGAGAGAGAGAGAGAGAGAGAGAGAGAGAGAGAGAGAGAGAGAGAGAGAGAGACTGAGATAGAGGATAAATGAGGAAGGACGAGAGAGAGAGAGAGAGAGAGAGAGAGAGAGAGGATGAATGAGAAAGGATGAAAGACACAGAGAGAGAGAGAGAGAGAGAGAGAGAGAGAGAGAGAGAGAGGGAGAGAGAGAGAGAGTGAATAAGGAAGGATGGGAGAGAGAGAGGCGAGGCAGGGACTATTTGATAGTGTCAGCTTTATACAGACAGGCCATTCATCTCAATGGATCAGATAGCAGTCCCCATGGTCCGCGTGCGCGTGCACACACACACACACACACACACACACACACACACACACACACACACACACACACACACACACACACACACACACACACACACACACACACACACACACACACACACACACACACACACACACACACACACACACACACACACACACACACACACACACACACACACACACACACACACACACATCTATAATGTAGCCTGGGGTTGTTGTGAGCCCCAGACCCAGTCTGTTATAGAACCGTGGGAGGCAACGACTGAGAAAATGCCACAAGTGTCTTAAGTGTTGCATGTGGGCCGTGCAGACAGACAGACAGACAGACAGACAGACAGACAGACAGACAGACAGACAGACAGACAGACAGACAGACAGACAGACAGACAGACTCACATCTATTAATGACTGAAGGTCAGCTACAACTGAGGTGTTCAGGTAAATGCCAGGCCATTAAAAATCAGATGATAGATGTGTCATATAATATGATTGTCAGTCATTAGACATTATAGAGCACAGGGCAGGCTGAGGGGGGGGGGACACCACCCACCAGAAGCAGCAGTGTACTGTACATGGGACTGGTACAGTGTACATGGTACAGTGTACATCAGACTGGTACTGTCTGTATACCTCCGGAGTCACTTTAACCCTGGAACACAGTCAGAGACAGCGGAACGAGATGAGGGAACGAGATATAAAAGAACACAAGAGAGATGAGTGAGACAGAGATGATAGATACATGTAGGGAGAGAGAGGGAGGGAGAGGGAGAGAGAGAGAGAGAGAGAGGGAGAGAGAGAGAGAGAGAGATGAAGCTGATAGCCCACATTAAACCTCGAGAGGCACAATTTCCCCAGGCTGCGGCTATACAGTAGCACAGCAATGACAAAGCACTAACGCTACTCAAAGCTTGCAGTGGTAAAAGGATAGGAAGATTCTAGAACACTTGAGAGCAGGGACTAAGGCGTGGCAGATTCAAGAGACTCAAACTTTTCTATGTGTCGTGTTGTGTTATACAAGGACAACAGCGGTGCGATTATTGGTTTTCTGGCGACAAGACAAAGTATAGCAATAAAAAAAAGTAATAAAATAACACGTTGTTCTAAAGATATAATGTGATACAATTGCAGAGCGCGAGGAGCCCTGTACCTTGAGATGCAGCGACTGTTTCTGGGCACCCGTATAAGCTCTCTGTGTGTGTGTGTGTGTGTGTGTGTGTGTGTGTGTGTGTGTGTGTGTGTGTGTGTGTGTGTGTGTGTGTGTGTGTGTGTGTGTGTGTGCGTGCGTGCGTGCGTGCGTGTGTGTGTGTGTGTGTGTGTGTGTGTGTGTGCGTGTGTGTGTGCATGTGCGTGTGTGTCTGTTTATAGAATTAATCTTTCTTTGTACCATAAGACTCACCTCTTCACTCTTGCCTTTAGTCGAGTTTTTAACATCTCTGTTCTGACTGATTTGCTGTGCAGTGCTTTGCTTTTCCTCCATCTGTGTTTTTTATGCTTTTATTTTTGTATGCTCTTTATATTTTGTTTTATCTTTCTAGCTGCTTGCCTGTTGTGTTTTATTGCTATTTTTATGTTCTGCCCTGTGAAGCACTTTGAGTTGCATTTATGTATGAAAGGTGCTATACAAATAAAGTTTATTATTATTATTATTATTATAGACCACAATCCAACCCTGCGATGCAGAATACCAAGCAAGGCAATGGGTATAGCACTACCCATTTGATAGACTTTGTTAAGGGGATTCGTTGAACCCCTCTGCCTCACAATTCCAGGATGGACGCTATATAACCAGAAGACCACTATTTATTTTACGTTTTCATCCTCATAATTATCTCTCTCACGACTCCATTTGGTGTGCGGCATGCTGAAGCTGAATAAAGATTTATCTTCTTACCTACACCGCACCTTCCTGTACACGCGCGCACACACACACACACACACACACACACACACACACACACACACACACACACACACACACACACACACACACACACACACACACACACGCACACACACAGGTCCGTGTTATCAGAGGAAGGTAGACATGCAGGTAGAAGTAGATGCAGCCAGATGCTAGGTGTGATTTAGAAGAGCGATACTAATGTGTCCTGGCACAGCCTGGGGGTGTTTTTTTTTTTTTTGGGGGGGGGGGGGTTGGGGATGGGAGGGAGGTGGCACGACGTGAGTCAGCAGAGTTGGAAGTTGGAACGCACAACGGTCCATTCTAATGTCTGTCTGACTATATGAAACATTAACCCATTTTGGGGCGGGACCCCTTTTGGTGTTTTTAGCACTATGTTATATGCTTTAGCTATTGAAAAATAGCAGATCTACAAGCTCATAGCGCGCGCTACGAGCTTGTAGGTCTGCTATTTTTGAAAAATCGAAGAACGACTGACACAGAAACATGGCTTTTTCAGAAAACTGTCATGATGTAGAAGACATTTTTTTTAATCAGATCTCAGTCCAAGCATTAAGCATTAAAAGGCTGAGGGATATATGCTGCTTTCAAAGACATATTTTCTATGCCAATGGCATACGTTGTTCAGAAGAACATCTGAACAACAACGTCAGATGATGTCGGTTGGAAGTGACAAGAGTAAGTGGAACGGAAGTGAAAAAGGTATTTCGAGGTAAAAAGTATAATATCCCGTGAACAATAACGCTGCACACACTGTGCT
The DNA here is from genome assembly GCF_964188405.1 of Protomyctophum parallelum. Lineage (NCBI taxonomy): Eukaryota > Metazoa > Chordata > Actinopteri > Myctophiformes > Myctophidae > Protomyctophum > Protomyctophum parallelum. The sequence goes on along the minus strand of NC_139702.1, from coordinate 31,370,312 downwards.
CAGCTCTCTCTTTTGATAAAGGTCCAGACGGCGTGGCCGAGAAGTCTGTCAATTTGAATAATAGCAGATGCTGCAGAGTGCAGAACGTTTGTTCATGAAATACTGTTTTCATGGCTGCTTCAGAAGCATGTGTGTGCGTGTGCGTGTGCGTGTGCGTGTGCGTGTGTGTGTGTGTGTGTGTGTGTGTGTGTGTGTGCGTGCGTGTGTGTGTGTGTCTCTGGTTGTCTGTCTGTGGTGAAAAGACTGACATAGACTAAAAGCAATTAGTTTCACATTACACACACACACACACTTCAAGTGATGAAGAATGGTGATTAGACTTGTTCCTAGCATATCCACTAATGCCAACATAGTTATCGTGTCCATGCTATTCTCTGGGTGTGTGTGTGTGTGTGTGTGTGTGTGTGTGTGTGTGTGTGTGTGTGTGTGTGTGTGTGTGTGTGTGTGTGTGTGTGTGTGTGTGTGTGTGTGTGTGTGTGTGCGTGCGTGCGTGCGTGCGTGCGTGCGTGCGTGCGTGCGTGCGTGCGTGCGTGCGTGCGTGCGTGCGTGCGTGCGTGCGTGCGTGCGTGCGTGCGTGCGTGCGTGCGTGCGTGCGTGCGTGCGTGCGTGCGTGCGTGCGTGCGTGCGTGCGTGCGTGCGTGCGTGCGTGCGTGCGTGCGTGAAGCACTGAGGCTCCAGTGAACAGGTCTGAGGCTGTGTGTTGGAGATAAAGGAAGTCATTAGTGAATTCTGCCTCTTAAGATCCCCTAAAACCTTGGGTGGGACCCTCGCCAGAGGTTAGACTGTGCCAGGGCTCGAAATTATAATATCTATTTGGGACTTAAATTGATCTCATTCGGGACGGTTTCGGGGCTGTAGAGTTTTTACACTGGAAATGTGAACGTTTCACGTGCAGACTAGCAGCGCTGCAAAGGCTTTTTGCAGTGCCGTCAGTCAGACAGTTGACAACAACAACGCACACACTACTTATCAAGAAGCCGCTTATATCGCTTTTGCCCCGTGGATGGGACATTTAGATTGAAAAACTATCGGTTGGATAAGCGTGGATAAAACCATGGTTGTGTGCTACAGTCAGAGACACATACTTCCCACAGATTACAACCACACACAGAGATTTTGAAAACATGACCAATGACAAAAAACTCCCATATCTGCTGGGCGAAGTACAACAATGTGCAAACACAGCAGCAAGATTTGTGAGCTGCTGTGATAGGAGAAGGATATCAAAAGGAACACAACCACCCTAAAGACTAATCATTGTGTATATTCCTGCACTATACCTGCATCGAGTGACCTTGGTACATAGAATTTGATCTATTGAAGATTCTGACCTTCAAATGTACATCATTTTTGTTTTGATTGTATTGCTGTATTGTTGTATTGTTCTTTCTGCTTTGGCAATGTAAACTTATGTTTTCTCATGCCAAAAAAGCCCTTTGAATTGAATTAAATTTCTACAGAAAAGTTCCATATGGACATGGGGCTACACTACACCAACGTTTAACGTTAGCTTCCATGCTAGGCTTGCTAGCTGGCATCGACATAATATGTCAGTATTATATCCTCTGAAGCAGCAGGTGTTTTCTAATGTTCAGATTGTATTTGTTTTCTCATGCCACCCATCACGTAATAGACATTTGAGTATTCATAGACTACCTGCATTGCTGCACGTTATCTGTTGGTCTTGATCAAGTAGCCTACTGTATACACCAAAGTTTTATAAGCTACTGTAGTCACTATCATTGATTCACTGGTACACCAAAATAACTACATATCACTGTTCTCAGGTCGAATATTGATATAATTTAGATTAATTAATTACAAAGCCTCTAATTAATTCGATTAACATTTTTAACCAAGCCCTATTTTTCATCTGGGAGCATTTTGACTAAATCAGTGTATCTACAGAAGAAACATGAAGCCAAACCAATAATGCACTGCATGTATTGTATTTTTATTACAATAGGAATACAGTTATTAATTTCACAAATTTCTTTCCCGGGACTGTATACATTTACTTCGGTGCGGTTCAAATTGTATTTTGGGACGGTTCCGGGACGTTACGTGCATGCGTGAGTGCGTTCGTTCGTGCGTGTGTGCGTGCGTGCGTGCATCAGAAGTTATTGACAAAGTACACTGCATCAACTTTGCATGCTGCAATGAACCACGGCTTACAAACCAAATTGAAATGAAAGCCTTGTATCATCACATGATGAACTGTGACTTTATGTTCTGAACTGTGACATCGCACCACACAGCAGCGCCAAGCAGGGAGGCTCTGGGTGCTCTTTGACAGGGAGGGAGAGAGAGAGAGAGAGAGAGAGAGAGAGAGAGAGAGAGAGAGAGAGAGAGAGAGAGAGAGAGACAGAGACAGAGACAGAGACAGAGACAGAGACAGAGACAGAGACAGAGACAGAGACAGAGACAGAGACAGAGACAGAGACAGAGACAGAGACAGAGACAGAGACAGAGACAGAGACAGAGACAGAGACAGAGACAGAGACAGAGACAGAAAAGGATAATGGACAGGATACATCAGATAAAACAAAAACTCAAGATACGTCATGTGAAATGTATGTATAAAACAGACCACATACAAACTCCCTGCCACACAAACACAAGTACTGTATGTGTATATGCCCATGCATGCTAAGTGCTAACATACAAAACACACAGACACACACACACACACACACCACCAAGGTTCTTGTCTTTCACAGGAAAACACTGGTTACATCTGACTTCCTGCAGTAGCAGATTTCTCCTAATGTCAAGGGAATGAAGGGAGGACGAATACTATTTGGCACCTGGCACAACACATGCGCGCGCACACACACACACACACACACACACACACACACACACACACACACAAGCACAGTCAAGGAATTGCTCCCAATCAGATATCTCTCGGCTGATTTGATGCAGAGGAAAAGCAATTTATTAAGCTGCCTCTTAGGAGATGGACTCAAACTAAACTGCTACACTGGCCTAGTTTGATGTATGCATGCATACATGCATGCCTGCATGCATGTATGCACACACACACACACACACACACACACACACACACAACACACACACAAACACTGGCCACACTCAAACGAAGTCCCTAATGCTCGCTCTCGCTCTATCTCTCTCTCTCACGCGCACGCACGCACGCACGCACACACACACACGCACGCACACACGCACGCACGCACACACACACCTCCCTAAAGACTAGCATCAGTAAAATCTGGTGAACTGAATACTGCAACTAATGGAACCCACAGTCCATAATAATGTGACGAGATTCAAAATGACAGTTTCACAGCACTGACACACACTCCCTGACTTCATTATGCACACATACCGTTAAGTATAAACTAGAGAGAACTCCGGCTCAGCCACCATTTATCCCCTACGTGTTCACCATATACACGTATATATAACGCGCTCTCTTCCAGCTGTGTTCATCGTGCTATATGAAAAGGTAACACAGTAGTAGCTGAACTCGTCACCCCTCGGGTTTGTTTGTTCAATAACCTGGGATTATTTTTTTTACAGTAGGTTAAAGACACATTAATCTTTACTGGGCACAGTCCATAAAAAAACACAGACGTGGACTATTCTGACGGGATTAAATTCACTGAGATTCTCTGGTAATAATTATATTATACGCACAGCCACCTACCCCCCATGCAGGGCTTAATCCATTTAGGGCCTGACCTCAAAAAATAAATAAAAAACTAAATCTAAATCCTCCAGTTTTCTGAAATAAATATTTTCAAGTTTTTTCAAAAATAGCAGACCTACAAGCTCGTAGCGCGCCACTCGGTGGCGCGCTATGAGCTTGTAGATCTTGTAGATCTCGTGTGGGTCTGAGATGATGAATCATATGTCATTTACAGTCATCAGTTATTTTGTATTTTGAGTGCTTCGGTCGATGTTGCACTATACTGTTTTATACTCTTACTGTGATATTGACATTATTGCTTCACATGTAGTGGATCCGCAAATGGACCTGTAAGGGTCCATTTGGTTCCATTTGTACACAAATGGTACATTTAGAACCCTTTCAAGAAACCCACTTTGAGAGCCACTGTCCTAAAATTATTTTAAAATTGCACACTGGTATCGGATCGGTATTCGCCATGTCGCCGATACTGTTATAGAATCTTTTGGAGAGCACTTATAATAACACAGTTAAACACCACAATGAGACAGACACAATTCTGAGTTTCAAAAGTATTAGAATCTTGTATTCGAATACGGGAGCCAGCAATGAAGCGTTGCAATTGGATTTGGAACACCATGTACTGACTTCACCACAACTCAGTCAGACTTCAGCTTAAATTACATTCCTACCCCCTCAAGGAGTAGGTGGGTCTTAACAAATTATCATAGTTTAGTTTCCCATGAGTGATTTGATTCTCCTTAAATGTATAAGTGTATATTCCACGTTTCCTCGACAATACACAACTTATGGGTATCGGTATCGGGAAAGGAGAAAATTACATCTCTACAGCAGATGACCTGTTGTTGTGAGGTTCCGAGGCCACAGTTTGTTGACATGCTGTCATTTTCGTTGAATCGAATGACCCATTAAGAACTGGAACGCATCTGTGTCACCTTAGCCTTTAACCACTTTAACCATTATTTTTAAACTTTAGCTGTTGAATAATGGCAGATATAGATCTGCTATCTTTGGAATATCGTGAAAATGTGGTGCAAATCCTAATATATTATATATATTATTCCACAGCGAATGTTTTTTAACTCAAAAACTTTCTTTGGGGAGGTCCCTGGAACAAAATATTTTGAGATGGAGGTCGGCAGCCAAATACATTCATTCATACAATCATTCTATGGGTTCTTGACGCGAAAAGGTTTGAGCATCACTGATATAGAAACACAGGTTTTTCAGAAATCTGTCAGGAGACATTTGCAGAATCTGGTCTCAGGTCTTTGGTGTGTTAGCTATTGAAAAATAGCAGATCTACAAGCTCATAGGACGCCACCGAGTGGCGCGCTACGAGCTTGTAGGTCTGCTATTTTTGAAAAATCGAAGAACGACTGACATAGAAACATAGCTTTTTCAGAAAACTGTCAGGATGTGGAAGACATTTTTAGAATCTGATCTCAGGTCAGAATGGGATAATGGGATAACGCTGATCTTCATGGTGTCCAGCTCTAACATTGTGGTAGAACACACAGTATACTGTCTGATGCTGATCCTACGTTACTGTTTCCGACTAAATTCACAACCAGCGTTGCCGTTACTTTGATCGCCGCAGCTCCGGCTGAGTGGGGAGATATTTCGTGAAATATTTTGGTCGAGGAGTGGATGTTGGAAAATACATCACACCACGTTCAAGTGGACGCACAGCATTGAATTCTTTGAAGCAGAGCTCTCATCATGTAAGTATTAACCCATTTTGGGCGGTAACCCCTTTTGGTGTTTTAACTAAGCACTATGTTATGATTTAGCTATTGAAAAATAGCAGATCTACAAGCTCAGAGCGCGCCACAAATCGAAGAACGACTGACATGGAAACATAGCTTTTTGAGTGGTGCAACCACTCCAAAGAACGGCAATGTGCGTGTTCACCTATATGTGTCCGTGTGACGTTAATGAGCACGAGTATGTAGTACCAGTAGGGGCACTGTTGTGCCAGAAACAGAGAGAGAGTGCTGCACTGTTGCCTGCTAATGAGAGAGAGAGAAAGAGAGAGAGAGAGGGAGGGGGGGGGGGGAGTTGCACCACTCAGTTCACACGGGTGTGATTTTTCTGAAAACTGTCAGGAAGACATTTTTTGAATCTGATCTCAAGTCAGAATGGGTTAAGACTCGAGGTAAAGGGAGAACATATACCGTATGATTAATTAACTGCTAGCTTAATTACACATTTAACATGACTAATGATTCCACGTTCACTGGAACCAGAAAGTGAGTGAAAGCTACTGAAAAACCGCCGTGAATAATTTATGGTCGTTAGCCTCATGCCGTATGGTATTTGATAGTGGACTCGGCCCAAAGAACAGACTACGGCATGAGCCTGTCGGGATGTGCAGCTAAACGCTGGCTTCAAAGGCCTAAAGGCAACCTATAGCAGCATAGACTGTTAGAATGGCCATGGTTTCCTTTTGATTATGCCATTTTGAAATTAAAAAACAAATGTCATCAAGATCCTGACAGTTTTCTGAAGAACCTTATGTTTCTGTATCAGTGTGGTGCTCAATATTTCAAAAATGATATGTAATTGGCCACCGACCCCCATCTGAAAATATGTTGTTCCAAGAAGCAAATATTCGAGTTAAAAACGTTGAATATATTCAATGATTTGCGCCACATTTTAACGGCTTTTCAAAAATAGCAGACCTACAAGCTCTATGAGCTTGTAGATCTGCTATTTTTCAATAGCTAAATTATAACATAATGTTTAAAACACCCAAAGGGGTTCTGGAAGGCATAGAAGGAGGCCGACGGTGTTCAACTCCCACCGAGAGAAGAGCACACCGTGGGGGGGAAACAGTACACAGAGCTTATACAGTATCACACAATGCCAAAATCAGGTTTTGTCATTACAGAACGGGGTTGTCGCCGGGGTAACTAACTTGATGCAGTTATACATTTCGAAAGCCTCGTGATTCCACGTTCTATTTTAAAAGGACTATATCATCATCAGGCTGTGGTTGACCTCAGGCCCTGGTTCTCACATTATATGGTCTCGGTCGG
>NC_139702.1:31356092-31361092 GCF_964188405.1 Protomyctophum parallelum | reverse complement strand
GAAAACCTTCTAGCTTCTAGCTATGGAAAAGGACCGGGTTACTTTCGCTCCGTTTCACTGTCTCCTTTTTATCGCTGACTCCACTTTGAAAAGAAAGTTCCAGAAGGACATGTTATATACCCTCGAGGTCAGAGACGGTTATCGTCTCTTGTCGGGTTGGAAGCCTCATTCCAAAACTGTTACTTTTCAGGATTCTAATTCCAAAAACGGCAAAAGTAGCAGATCGGCAAGCTCTAGACGCAGCCGCGTTTCCATCGAGTAGGGCGTTCATTTACGGAAAAACACAAAAAGTTACAATATGGAGATGAGAGGTTTATGCTCGGCAGCAACGTTATATACAAAATACTCCATAGTTCCTGTATCTGTGGGAAATATGGGTGCAAAGCGACACGTTGTGAGTCTGCGATGAGGATTATTCAGAGCTTAGAAATTAGATGAGCCTACTGCATTTCCATCTAAGGCGCCCAGGCAGAGACTAACAGAGTAGTCATAGGAGAAAAGCACGGCTGGTACATTGTGACGAATGAGTATTGGAGCCGTTTCAAATATCCAAATCAATATGTAGACTATTGAAAAATTTTATATTTATGACAACACTCGACCTGACCGAGTGCATATTAGAAGTGATACGCTCGGCCAATGTAAACAGATATATCATGTGCCCTCCACTACACCCACTGGTTTCACTCCTTGACTCGTGGATTTCGACTGGCAGAAAAAGACAGATGTATTTTAGGCAGTGGTGGAAAAAGTGCTCACTCCTTCCATTACCCCCTCAAAACCTTAGTACCTCATGCTACCTCGTCTTGTGTCTCTCTAGAAGCGTTCCAAAATGAGGTGCTTGCTGAAGTCAGAAATGACCAACAGAAAGTCAGCGTTATGATCAAAACCATGGAGAGCGCCGTAGATTTAGACTTATGAGCAACTTTTGTCTGCCCGTAAACAAGGAAGTGAACGGCCGTGCGCAAACCGGTCCAGGATGGCTGAAGAAGGAAAGGCAAGCTAAATAAAATAAAGATTTTTTTGTAATATGGTTTGATATCAATAAAAAAGGCCCATACACGTCCACGGCACTGATTGATTCTAAAGACGTGTATACACGCCATTAGCATAATTAGTGTTAACAAAAAGTATCAATATAGAAATACTCAGTTACAAGTAAAAGTCCGGGATTCAAAATGTACTTGAGTACAAGTAAGTAAGTAAGTAAGTACAAAAGTATTGGCATCAAAATGCACTTATAGTACATGTTGATGCCATTACTTTTGTAAAAGTAAAAGTACTCATTATGCAGAATGTCCCATTTTAAGTTTTCAAATATATACAAATCTTTTGAAAATAGCAGATCTACAACCTCACAATGTGTGACGTGTATAGGGTTGAAGTGGATAATGTATGTTTTGTAGTAATAAACAAAATCTACAAACTAAAGTTTTCATTCGTACAATATTTGGACCTGAGATGTAGTGGAGTAGAAGTAAAAGTATAGGAAATTGGAAATACTCCAGTACAAATACCTCAGAAATGACATAGATACTCTCCACCACTGATCTTAGGCTATGCTACTGTTGTCAGAGGCAATGTGATATAGATTGTCGGTAATCCTACAGATCAGCTCTCTCCCTCTACCACTGCAGTGCACTGTAGCAGAATCTCCGCCATGCTGAAGGCGTGGCCGAAATGCCACGCAGTTTTCTGCCCCACAAAGGCGGCCTATAGTTTTCGACTGTGACGGAGGGGTGCCGTCTAGGCATGTAACGATATGTCGTAAATCGCGATATATCGATATTATATCCCGACGATATGTATCGATTTATTAAAAATAAAAATAGATTTTCTTTTAGGGGGGGCTAGTGTGTGATAAGAAATGTCAGCTGTAATCATATTCAATCATATTCACATGATTTTGGAGAGAAATGAGACAGTAGAGGCCTGGAGAGGGGAGCTGTATGTGTCTGTGACTGTGCCCAGGTGATGGTCGTTATTGATGCTCATTAATACATCAAGGAAGGCAATTGTCTTTGCAATGTAGTTAAATAAAAATTGTGAAAAAAGCTTTGGGGAGAAGATAAATCATAAAAAAAAAGAAAATTGGTCTTTTGTCTGGAAAATCATTGTGTTGAAAATATCGTGAAAAATCGTATCGTGAACCTCATATCGTGATACGTATCGTATCGTGAGTTGAGTGTATCGTTACATGCCTAGTGCCGTCTCAAGAGAACAATTGAGCCACGAGAGACACCACCGAGTGAGCTAAAGTGAGCGAGTTGTGGCCGGTGTTTCGCGCCTGACCGTCCGTGTGTCCGTCTGTCTGCCCATCTGTGACCAGCTAATCTATGGCACCGTTGGCCAGCGCACACACACACACACACACACACACAAACACACACACACACACACACACACACACACAGAGCAGCACCTCTGCCCCAATTGACACAAATCCTGACCTGGACTCCTGGAGGGACTTTCAGAAGATACAGAGTCTGATAATTTGAAATGTGGAATTTCTGGGGGTGAAAGAGGGTCGTGAACATGGGCAGAAAACTAAATGACATTCATTGTCACAAAAGTTGCTAAAGGAAGTGATATATAACCAGACCATAATGGCATGATAGAACGGCGCCCATGGAATTCAATTGACTGTTTCACCACAAGGACACTCATAGAAAGAAAAGAAAAGGGTCCTCTTCTGTGTGTACGTACGGTATGTGTGATAGAGATGAGGTATTGAATCAATTGATAACAATAACAACAACATTGATTGTAACAAATGTTTTAGTCGCATAAAGATACACGCAATTTCATGTGAAATCATGCATACCTTCACATGCACTCAGACATACAGTATATACACACATGCATCGCATACGCACATATGCTCACTCTCAAACATAATTTATACTATACTTGGGTCAAGGACACTCCTCGCGAATGCTTGAGAATGCCAATCAGTTCGCTGATACAGGTCAAGATATACTGAAACAAATGTATTTTAATCCCCCACCCCCTACACTCTCCTCTCTAAATAATTAGAAAACGATCTTAAAAAAACACAAAAAAAACAAGCAAAGGTGTGACTCAATCACAGCAATGAAGGACCCATCGACAGGCCTATTGGCCAGCGCGTTATCCAGGGATCATTAATTCCCCCAACCGTTGATTTATCGATCATTAATTTCTTTCTTAACGCATTCTGACCTGCAGATCAGATTCATACGAGGTTTCCACTGGACACACACTGGTCTGATGAACCCATTCTGACCTGAGATCAGATTCTAAAAATGTCAGTCTTTCTTCGATTTTTCAAAAATAGCAGACCTACAAGCTGAGTGGCGCGCTATGAGCTTGTAGATCTGCTATTTTTCAATAGCTAAAGCACGACATGATGCTAACACCAAAATGGGATCCCGTTCAGAATGGGTTAATAACTGTGGCCGCGGTTTAATAAATCACCTGGCGTGACATTTTTTTTCTCCAAGAAATGACTTTCCTTGAGAAGAAATGACGGATGGGTAAACAATCCCACGCCTCCTTTTTTTCCCCGTAGATTACCTGTGAAAGCCCAGTGAACTGACCAGCCTCTCCATTGGGGATTTAGGGACCTGGACAGGAAATGAAAGTTGGCTATACGTATTACCCTTTCGTCTCTATACACAGACCAAAAAAAAACCCACACCAAACCTCTTATTTAACCCGTTTAGACCTGAGCTCCATTCTACAAAATGTCTTCTGAATCATGACAGTTTTTCTGAGAAACCTATGTTTCTATATCAGGTGTTCTCATACTATGCAAACGACCCCTAGAATTATATGTATTATTATTGTTAATCTTATTTTACCCCCCATTGAAGTTGTTTATTAATCATAACCATATGATCCCTTTCTTTGTATCTTAGTATCTTATCTACCTATTGGTTTTATACCTGTATATACTGTATGTTGTATTGTTTTGCACTCAACCTATTGGTTTTATACCTGTGTTTGTATGTTGTTTGTATGTCTGGCCTCGTGGGGAAAGATGGTGGGTGGGTGGGGAGGACTGGGAAAGGAGTTGTGGGAGAAAATGTAAAAAACTAAGAGTCGTATTCTCTGTCTGTGAAAATTGCATATGATGTCATACTCTTTGAATAATATTTACTTTAAAAAAAAGAATTATATGTATTAAAATAAATAAATAATATTTATTTTGGTTTTTTTTATTCAGTTTTCATCAGTGAAAAAAAGGTAGTCGGCTAATTATATATTTTTTGTCACAGTTTTAGTTGACGGAATCAACATTATAGTGTGAGCAAAACGGCAGATTAACGCAACACCGGTCGTGACATTTTGGTATAATCTGTGAAAGTTTGGCTAAATCTAACAATGAAAACAAGGGAGCACCCCTTTCTGTGTCGATTTATTACCGCTCTCCTACGGCATGCTCTCGTGATAATTCATCCGTAGCGCCGTTGCGTGTGTATGTGTGTCAACGGATATTTGGCAGGGGCTATAACAGCTCAGATCAGCCGCCATCCTTGAATGTAATTATCGGCTGAAAACGACACGTCGAGTCAGAGACGAGGCTGTGGTGGACCTCTCTCTCTCAAATTGGCTGGTGCAGTGGTATGCGAAATGCCCACTTGCACACGGGATTATCTCTAAATCTAAATCCCTGGAATCTCTGGAAACTCACACTGTTCAATTAATACGATGAATGTCGCTGTGCGGAGGCCATCTAGGAAAGAGAAGGGAGCAAAACATGTTTGAAATGTCAGAGAGAGAGAGAGAGAGAGAGAGAGAGAGAGAGAGAGAGACACAGAGAGAGAGACTTCCAAATAGTAACACACATGGGTACCAGGGAAAAGATTATTAATTGGGTTAAATGAATGGGTTATTTATAATATAAATTTACTGAAAGTATCTAGTCTCTAGTAGCAGATGGACTTAAAAGAGACAGACACACACGCACACGCGCACGCACGCACGCACACACACACTTAAGTTTACTTTGGGTTTTT
>NC_139702.1:31313592-31351092 GCF_964188405.1 Protomyctophum parallelum | reverse complement strand
GTGTGTGTGTGTGTGTGTGTGTGTGTGTGTGTGTGTGTGTGTGTGTGTGTGTGTGTGTGTGTGTGTGTGGCTGTGTGTGTGCGCGTGCGGCTGTGCGCGTGCGGGTGTGGGGTGAAATAGTAATGCCATTAAGACCAAGCTTGCAGAAAACTTCTACGCACCAAAACGCTTCTAACAACCCTGTGCTGCTCTGTCAGCATGGCAGCACAGAGCTGACTCTATAGGCCGGGTGCTACACGGTCCAGCTGTGTGTGCGACTGTGCGGGCAGTGTACGTGGCTGATGTGCATGCACGAGAGAGAGAGAGAGAGAGAGAGAGAGAGAGATATCCCATCTCTGTGCCAATGTGTGTATGTGCGACAAAAGGCAGTTTACTGTTTCAGCAAATTTGTGCTGCAGAAGATGAAAAATGAAAAAACAAAATTGTTTTCCTGCCTCCCAGTGGATCTATAGCCAGTCCTTGTATGCCTCGTGCGTGTATGCGCGTGCGATGTGCGTATGCGTGCGCACAGGTGCATGTGTAGATAGTGTATATCCTTTTTGGCAACTTATTCAGCTCATTCAGATATTACCTCAATACACAGACATTTTAGTCAATATCTTTAAGTTGTCTGACTATGAGACTACGGCTCGTGAAATGGCCTTGCATTAAACTCTCTCTCTCTCTCTAGAGTCATCCCTGCTCTATTTATTTCCGACAATATTTTCGCGTGCGTAATGTCCGCTGTGGCTTCCGTGGGCGATGACTGTTTGTCTGTGAGAGCGAGAAGGCCCACCTGTGTGTCATTATCCGGGCTAATTACAACAACTGGCCTAGCACTGGACGGCCAAAGGCCTTGGGGAGAAAGGGAGTGGGAGAGAGTTGAAGACTGCCAAATTCCTTCCAGGTGTGATGGCGATGCAAGCAGGTGCAGGCTAAAGGAAAGGAACCTGGTCCGCCTCTCAAAGGAGCTGTATTGGCCTGAGAAGAATACATAATGTTCGCATTGCCAAAGCGAGAGTGGAACAAGACAGTCAAAACAAAACAATGTATAAAGTACGTACAAATAAATGTTGAATATAAATGGGAATAAAATAAAAGTGTAAACTGAGAGAGCTATGTTACATTGCAACTCAGACGGAACACTATCTCACGAAACTACAAAAAAGTTGCATTTTCTGTCAGATATATACTGTATACTGTATATATAATATATATATATAATTATAATTAGTTGACAGGAATATTTCCATGTTTTGCATTCACATACGGTATAAAACCTTCACGACAAAGTACAGCAATTGAATCTCTCTCCACACACACACACACACACACACACACACACACACACACACACACACACACACACACACACACACACACACACACACACACACACACACACACACACACAGTCACACACAAACACGTAGTGTGATATTTCCGACAGTGGATGACTAGAGCTCAACCCACATGCAGTCTTTGAGAGAATGCGCTTCACTAATGACACCCAGCACCGTTACAGTAGGAGCCTGAGCTCCCATTTCCATAAGTGGATCAAAGACTGCTTGTGGGCTGTTTGCTTGAGATATGTAAGCCTTGCCGAGCCATGTGGCTCATAGGGCAGGAGCATATCTCCTGTTTCTGTAGTGTGAGGTGGCTTGATGTACAAGTACACCACCTGGACATGATGTACAAGTACACCCCCTGGACATATCTATTTCGAACTGGATCTCAGAGGTAAACATTAATGTGACTGACAAAATGTCCTTAAGAATGGAACAAAAGGAAGGTGTCAGATGAAGTGACTGGATAGTGTGTCCTCAACCACACGTAATCCTAAATAAATGCAGCATCCTCCGGTTCCAATGCTCTTCCCCTGCACTAAAGGAACAGCAAATTTAAAATGAATTGAGCGGTGAGACACTGTTCCACTTTTTTTTTTAATCTGTGTCACTGCCAGTGACACAGATATCACTACTGCTTTACCACCAGGGGTGTGATGAATCACAGATTCAAAGCAACGCACCGGACATAAAGTTTAAGATACAGCTTGTATCCGTCAAAAGTGAGAAAGACACATGATCTTGTATCAAGTATCTGCCATTGCCGTTCCTTGTGCAGAGTGTGCACACTAAAAACATGTGGGTTATTTCTGTAACTCAATTCACTCAACTCAATTGTTTGGTCAGTCTCTCTCCCCTTTTCCCATTTATATGTAATTTATGTATAGTATCTGTTGGAAAGGGTTTGTTGTTGATGGTTGCTCCAACAAAGAGTTTTCATGCCTCTTGCAGGCAACTATACACAGTAAAAACATTTGGGATATTTATGTAACCCATCCCAGCCATATCCATTTCCTGCGAGCTAGGGACCCAATTCATGGGTTATAAGATTTCTGGGTTATTTTTCTGAGAGTAACCTTATTGTTGGCTCAGAGAGTTGGGATTGATTGATTGATTGGTTGATTGATTGATTGATCGATTGATTGATTGACTGATTGATTGATTGAACCAATAATGCTTCATTCATAACCGACATTATGGGTCAAAATAACTTGGAAGTTGGGTTATGCTGACCCTCTGAAGTTATAACCCAAGTTATGGGCCAAAATTAATAACCCATTTTGTTGCGTCAAAATAACCCAGGGGTTGAATAATAATAATAATAATAAATAATAATACAACTTTATTTGTATAGCACCTTTCATGACATGAAATGCAGCTCAAGGTGCTTTACAGAACAATGGTGAATAAAAGAAAAGCAAGGCAACGACATTAAAAAAAAACAAGCAGTAATGCAATACAGTGAGGACATGAATAACAAAAAATAAAAATAAAAATAAAAGATCAATTAAAAGCAATGTTGTAGAAGTGGATCTTGAGCTGAGCTTAAAAAATGTCTACAGAGGCTGCCTGACGAAGGTACAGTGGGAGCTTGTTCCATGCCGACGGCCCGTAGAAGCAAAAAGCTGCTTCCCCGTATTTTTTGTTGCCATTTAGGACCCTTTGTAACCCAGGAGGGGGGTTAAAAATAACCCAAGATGGGTTATTTTTACCAGCCATTTTTAGTGTGTGTGTCTTGTGTTCAGGATCTACCTTGTATGGAAATGTTTCTCTTTACTTCATTGTGCTTGTCTCTCTTTGCTCCATATACAAAGAATCTACTCCAGTCCAAAGTTCAGTACTTTAAGAAAATGGCATCATCATCATTTTTCGACCGCCGTCGAGATCATGGATTTCACAATGCCACGCCAGACTTCCCGGTCCTTCATTGCCATCCCCAGTTCCTGCTTACTGAATCAGGGAACGACAGTTTTCTACCTCTGGTCTGCTTTGAGGCAGGACTCCAGAGAAGAAGGGAAGATATAACCTCATGATCAGCTCTGTAGCAGTGGCCGGCAAACTGTGTTCTTCTGGATGGGACTAGTGAAGAAACACGGGGAAGGTTGCCGTATATTAGAGAGGTCGATGGGTGGCACTTCCAAGAGAGATTAGAAGGCGGGTGTAAGTGCCATCCAGCCGTCTTCCCGATGACCAGACTATGACTTATGCATGTCATTGCAGGCTGACCAGGCCATAGTATACCCTTCCTAATTTGAAAGTGCTTTTGGGAAGAATAAATTAGTTGTAGTCATCAACCTGTTTCAAAGGAGTGTTATGAAAATGTAATTATTAGTAATCTATCCACCGCATACAGATCTGTCGGCAATGCTCGGCATGCTGACAAAGAGTATGACGTGTGGAATGCGGATTGTTGATGGCATAGAGAGATGATTATTGAATAGGCGGAGGATAAGATGGACGTCCCCCGTTACCTACCCCTGTCACGTATAGTCCTGCCAAAGTGCCAATACCTCAGCACTTATCATGGAGGATTAGCACTTTGTTTGGTTTGCCTTCCACACCCTTATTGATCAGCCTAGTGCCGTTGGCTACCTATAATCAGTGTCTGCAAAAATGGGATTCATAGTTTTTTTTTTCTGGACAAAAGAAAAATCATTAAAGCAATATTTTGTTCATTTCTCTCCCCTGGGCCTGGGGAGAATATATATGTTCTGATTTATTCCTGTTTCTAACGCCTAAAAACCTCTAAAGAAGCTTCCCGCTGTTTGTGTCCATCGATTAATAACGTGTAATCATACACAGTACACCAAACGCCTGTTTTACTGTCTTTATAAGACAATCATACACGGTACACCAAATGCCTGTTTTACTGTCTTTATAAGGTGACTAATCAAGTCCAAACTGCTTGATTTTGTTGACCTTTTCGATGACTACATTAGTTTGCAACAAATGTAGTGCTAATTTTAATCGATTCGATTGTATCGATTAGTTGTTGCAGGCCTAACACAAACACACACACACACACACACACACACACAAAACAGAGGCAACAGACTTTTAAACCTCCAGTAAGCCACACCGTGTTGATAGATTGACGAGTCCCAAAGTGCTGAGTAAAAGCAGGGAGTGTTGTGTGTGTGTGTTACAGAACCTACACACAGTGCTGAGTCAAATACAACTCAAGACAGCTGAAGGCACCAGACTGGAAAATAACTACACTGTGTGTGTGTGTGTGTGTGTGTGTGTGTGTGTGTGTGTGTGTGTGTGTGTGTGTGTGTGTGTGTGTGTGTGTGTGTGTGTGTGTGTGTGTGTGTGTGTGTGTGTGTGTGTGTGTGTGTGTGTGTGTGCGTGCGTGCGTGCGTGCGTGCGTGCATGTCGCTTGCAGGATACTATTATAGTATAATAGTCTGCTTCAATGAGCAAACAGGATAATTAATTTCTTCTTTTTGCTCGAATGCGCTCATTTCAATTTCACGTGTTTGCGTTCTCCCTCTTCCTCTCTGCTAGTCTGCTTACGAGACCGAGCTCATCCTCCCAGAGACTCAGCAGCCACACGCTGTGCGGCACCATAACAAAGTGTGTGAGTGTGTGTCTGTCTGTATGTGTAGGACGTAGGAGTATGCAGTGCTCACATGTCTGTGTGTGTGTGTGTGTGTGTGTGTGTGTGTGTGTGTGTGTGTGTGTGTGTGTGTGTGTGTGTGTGTGTGTGTGTGTGTGTGTGTGTGTGTGTGTGTGTCACCTTCACTGACAGAACAATAACATAACATCTGTGTTGGCGAAGGAACGCAGCAAACGTATTAAAATGAAATCAAGAAACAATCTATATGTAGAAAAGAACAGTCCCGACTCCTTGGGGTGTTGATGTCCTCTGCATTTACCCATCCTGTAACAACTATAGGAGCAAACATTCTATGGTGCCTGGGGAGCTATTCGGGGGTTAAGAGTCTTGATCAGGGACACAGGCTGGCCTGGCGTCGTACCTGGGAGATCTGTATATGGGACATAAAAAAATACAACAAACTATCGAGCACCAACATGAGGCCGTCTGTCGCGTATTTCGTAACTATTTCGTAACGTATTTTGTAACTAATCCAAATGATTCCATGATGAATAAAACATATAAGGGATAATAATAATAACCCTTAATACGAAAACACTGCAGGTGTTTTCGTAAACACCTGCAGTGTAGGAACTCCCTGAATAACTAAAATGTTCAATAGCAACAACTAGTGAGTTACTGAGGAGAGGGGCTTTTCAGGGACGGTGATGTGGTTTTGCTTTTTGAAACAAGCCCTGAGCACTGCACCTCAAGCTCATAAACACATGCCAATCAATTCAAAGTATTACAACCCCTCGAGAGCTGGCTGCTACTCAAAACACCTCACTCTGCACCGTCTGCATGTATGTGCCAAGCATACAAGAAAGAGTACTCTAGTAGGAATACATTTTACATTTAAAAAATGTTTAAATGGAGTTTTTGAGTGATCATAACTCTAAAAAATATCACCTCATTGGATGATCTGTAAGGTAAAGTTGAAATATCACCGCATTGCCTTGTGCTGCATTGTGAGCTTGTAAATTGGCTATTTCCACTACTAGGCTACTTAAACATTTTATTTGAAGAAAAAAAATCAAAAGTACAGTAGTTGAATTTGTTTTTAATTCATGAAAGGTTTTGCTATTTTTGGGAATGTTTTTTGAAAATGTTTTGAAATAATAATAATTAAAAACAAATTGTAGGAAACCAAAAACGAACGCACCCTTAAAATCCCAACCTACTGTTTGGGAATCAGTGTTGTAGCCAAGAGCTGATACCACCATTGCAGCATAGCCTTTTGTGAGGGCCACAAGTAACAGTATATAGTATATAATATATATATATATATACACCCGTATTGATGGTCGCAAACTCAGGTTTACTTTGGAACTGTTTTCAAGCCCCCAGGCTCTCCCTCAGACCACGAGAAAGAAGACATTGCTAATAACACATGTGGACACCAGCGAGCGAGCGAGCGCGCGCGCGCACGCACGCACGCACACACGCACGCACGCACGCACGCACGCACGCACGCACACACACACACACACACACACATACACACACACACACACACACACACACACACACACACACACACACACACACACACACACACACACACACACACACACGTGCACACGCGCACACACACACCAACCTCTGGAGTCCGAGCCAAGTCTCCATGCTGTTGGCTAGCTCTTCACAGAGGTATGCCCACCCCTGGCTCGGATCAAAAGACTAGGCTAAATCCTTTGGCCAGACACACGCGGGCACAAACGCACACGCACGCACACACACACACACGTATATGACTGCAGGACTTCCCACCCATTCCTAGATTAGATCAAAGGGGCTCTTCTGTAGCCCATGGCATAAATCAACAGTCATACGCATATGCATGCACGCACGCGCACGCGCGCACACACACACACACACACACACACACACACACACACACACACACACACACGCACACACACACACACACACTCGTGGACCGACCATCACACACCTGTGGCAGATCAAACGCCTCCACAAATCATCAAGCTGAGAGTACACACCTGCAACTATAGGGAAAAACCCTCAGATACACTGAACAAGCAAAGTGCACTGCTGACTGCTCTAATATCGTGCGCGCGGACATATACACACACACACACACACACACACACACACACACACACACACGTGTATAAAGAGACCTCCATATTTGTGTACTTGTACTGTCAGATATACACGGCGGGAACTGTCATCTACCTGTACATGTCCACTAAACTAAACCATGCAGTATAGCAGCTGAGCACCCGACACAGGCATTACAGTAGAACATTCATAACTGGCTTGAGTAATCTTAACAAGAACGTTGTAGTAGATCCGTTAATGAACTGGTTGATGTATTGTGTTAAACTGCACAACCGTAGATAGATGCATGCGATAATTGTCTCCACCAGGCCGAAGGCATGTGGGGAGAGTATGTTTTGCACTCCGTCCGTCCGTTTGTGTGTCCGTTTGTGTGTCCGTCCGTGTGTCCGTGAACAGCTAATCTCGGCCACCGTTAACCCGGTCGATGCCATATTTTGCACACACACTCCCTGGATGCCAACGATGAACCTCTGCCCCAAACTTTCCAGAACGGCCTGTTATAGCGCCACCAGGAGGCCGCTTTGTGCAAAACGGCCACCGTTAACCCGGTCGATGCCATATTTTGCACACACACTCCCTGGATGCCAACGATGAACCTCTGCCCCAAACTTTCCAGAACGGCCTGTTATAGCGCCACCAGGAGGCCGCTTTGTGCAAAACAAGTTTTTGCACAGTACACCTACAGATTTTGTCCAAACATCACGCAAATTGGTACACAGTCTCTCTAGAGCCATTCAACGAAACGGGTCTTTCACATTTATCAGACTCCATCCTGATTGGTTAAGATTGGCTTCCAAAGTTCACAGGAGTGCTCAGTTTCAAACAAAATGCTGCAAATCATGAACACATCGCGTGATTTCCGTGAAATTGTGCACCCACATTCCCACTAGGCCGAGGACGAAATGCCACATGAACAATTTCAACTCAGCCTCAAGGTGGCGCTATAACTGGCCGAAAAGTGTTTTTACCTCTAACTGCACGGATCTGTGGATAACCTGGTGGAGACCTGTGCCCGGAAGGGCACTTTTTCTAGTTCTGTTGTACTTCTGTCATATGCCATCACGGTCGGTCACAAGTCTCTCCAACCACATTAAAACCTATGATGATATCAATAAATAAACAAGTGTTATTGTTGTGGAGTTATTCATACCATTTGATGCTTTTTGCTATATGTTGTATGCATGGAATTGCATGGCACCCTATGGAGCAGGGAGTTCCCCATTTTAGCTGGCCACCAACCGACCCCCTGGGTAGGTCAGGTCCGCCTCCCTGGGTGAAACAGCAAGAAAGAACTGTTTGTCTCCACCAGGCCGAAGGCATGTGGGGAGAGTATGTTTTTCCTTGAAATTGTGCACCCACATTCCCACTAGGCCGAGGACGAAATGCCACATGAACAATTTCAACTCAGCCTCAAGGTGGCGCTATAACTGGCCGAAAAGTGTTTTCACCTCTAACTGCACGGATCTGTGGATAACCTGGTGGAGACCTGTGCCCAGAAGGGCACTTTTTCTAGTTTCTCTCTCTTTTCTTCAAAACAACCTACTGAGTAGACATCCTAGTGATTGAAACCCTTGCAACTAAGAATTGAGCCGTGTGAACACACGATCTAACATCTAAATGGACTAACGGTATGTTCATTATTTCTGTAATAACATCGCATATAGTATACCAGTTAAATAGCTGTAAACATAATGTGCTATTTGTGTTTCTTTGTTTTCCATACAGGTTTTAATTACCTATCTGATATCCACTGATCTACCTGATCTACCTGATCACCACTGATCTGATTTAATTATTACTATCTTGTTTAATTTTGCTATTCTCGCAATCTAGAGATTAGGCCAACAGGCAAACTGAATCCATTTGTAAATACTACCAATCTGTACTTTGATTATGTATAATAAATAATGTAAAATACATTGGTTTGGATTATTTAAACAAACACTGGAATAACAGTTTCAAGCTTTAGCAACAGTATATATATTTCTGAGTAATTCGCCTAATAGAAACTATTTAGATGTTATAGGCCTTCCCAGGGGCCTTATGTAATATAATTACCTCAATTGTGCACGATTGAACAAATCAATTAAGTAGGCAGCAATAAAGGTGAAAATATTAGATTCCGGGACAATTGTGACTTCCCACGTTGTCTTGTGGGACTGTGGGGGCAGTGCTGGTGTGTGTGTGGTTTGTTTGACCTGCATTGGAGTAGTTGGCTCGTTGAATGAAACAAGACCTCATAATGTGCTCACTCTGTCTTTTCAACAAACTTCACTGCTGCTGTAGCAACTGCATTTCAGATGTCACTGTCTACCAGCTTCACCACCTCACACTAAGTTCAAACTTAACCTAGTTGTACCTTAAATGGCTTGACTTAAAAGACATTTAGGCTAAAACTATAGGCTAAGTTTGGACTTAGAGTGTGAGGTGGTGCAACTGGAGTGATCATCCATAGGAAGAGATCTTGGATCATCTGGCAACACAAGGCTATTAAACAACAACAACAACAGACCGGTGTTTTAAATGAATACAATAATAAACCCAGCTGGTCCTCCTCAGTATTATCCCATGCCTAACCTGCCGATTCACTGTGGGACGATCCCATGCAAATAGATGCTTCAACCTCAATCAAAGCACACGCGAACAAAGAGAAAGGCGCTGGCAGCCAGAACGACATCCAGGTGTGTGTCAATTTGAGGCAGACTTTGATGTTCTGTCATTGAACAATGAACAACACTGTTCATGCTCAAATCCAAATCCCTCCACACGCACGTAAATGCCACTTTGAACAACAGACCACACTCAAACAGGGATAGCGGGAGAGATCCTGAAAGAGAAGAGAACAGGAGGCGGGAGAGACAGAAATGCGGTTGACATGCCGGGGATGTAATCCGGGCTACAGGTCCAAACATCTGTGGCAAACAAAAGGGGACTGCAGTCGCCTGGGGGGGTTAGAGTAAAGAATATCGGTAGACATGGAAGGAAGGCTGCCGTTTCTAATCTCCCCACGCGGGGAAAAAAAGACTCCAGTCCCAAGCAAGGCATTGTCCACTTAACGATGGTTAATCCAAATACGAACCGACATTTTATCTTCTTAATGAGAGCGGGTCCTTATTATTCGATACTCTGGCTCATTAAGCAAGGTGCAGTGCGAGTACTATCAAGGTCACAAGCACAGTGACTCATAATGCTGAGGAAAATGTGTTACATTTCTTTTCTCCTCAAGGTTAAGCACGGTGCACTGACCTATGCTAACAAGCACAATCTGCACAGGTCCAGTGTTGGCGTCGAAACAGTGTTAACACATACTGTAACTAACACCGATCTCATCTTTGCTCGGCCTCACGACCACTTTTACAACTTTTCAGGAAAGTTTTTTAGTTATGTCAAATACGTTTTTAACTGCGGGTTATAAATGATTATTGCGAACGCAGTGATTGCGAACGCAATGAGCACTAACTATGAGACCCTGCAGATCATGTCTGTGTGTGTGTCTGTCCCGCTGTGACACCACCCGCCCGCCACCAGAGGGCGCAGCTGTAGCACACACACACACACACACACACACACGCACACACACACACACACACACACACACACACACACACACACACACACACACACACAAACAACCACACACACACACACACACACACAGTAGAAAACTTACCAATTTAAATTACCAACTAAAAAGAAAAAAAAAGTACGGAATTTATTCTAATTGTTGTTATTGCAATTTACGAGCTGCGTTCGCTTCCCGCGTTTGCGCGTCTTACTTGTTATAATTGGCACGGTATACTTATTTTACCTTTATGAAAAGCAAAAATGAAAAAACTGACAAAAAGAAAACCCTCAGTCCCTCCCACCCATACTGCTCAGTGACGCTGCATATAATAAAATGGTAAGATGATGAAATAGTCATGGAAAAAAACATCTGAAACGATGATATACAGTCAAGCACATCAGTGGTATCCTAAGTGCTTCTACTCCAACAAAAAAAACTTACAAGGGGCAGCCATTTTAATTATTTCTGACATTTCCCAAGGTCTACTGAAAGAAACGAGGCTTAACCATAGTTTTTAGGCTCTTTTTAAAGTCTCTCTTTACACTCATTTGACTGCCTCGTGGGCAACCCTTTGCTTGTGATCTTTTCTAATCCTCTCGCTGTGAACGTGTTGCTGAAATCGTCAGAGGCATACACTGAACGACGTCCTGTGTATCTAGTCCGTGTCCTCATTACTTCCCAAAAGAAAACACGGCATTTTCTCTCAAACTTTACTTTTTTAGAACACTTCTGGGATAAACAGTCTCACTCACACGCACAAGCGAGGAGCGTGCAGGAAGCTTGTGAACTCGGCTGGTATTGAACACAACGTCTCGGAAACCTATTGGACTGAAATGTTTAAAGCTTTTGCAGTTGTTTTTTAGTACAATTGTGTTACTCTTCAATAAGGCCTGTCACAATGACATAATCGCCTACTCACATTTATTTGAGAACCCTCCAAAAATAGCAGAAATAGCAGATCTTCAAGCTCGAGTCACAACGCATCGTGATGCAACACGTGTGCTTGTATCTATTGTTTTCCTTTATTATATTTTCGAAGTAGAGAGTACATTTAAGTAATTTGTCAAATCTTCCCTGTGGTTTGTTTGTGAAGCCTACAAGGCAAACGGAAATGTATTTTTTGTTCCAATGTAAAAGTCACAATTAAATCATTAATCGCAAATAATTATTTGTATGACAATTAACCCATTTTGGGATGGAACCCCTTTTGGTGTTAGCATGTCACGCTTTAGCTATTGAAAAATAGCAGACCTACAAGCTCATACGAGCTTGTAGGTCTGCTATTTTTGAAAAATAGAAGAACGACTGACATAGAAACATAGCTTTTTCAGAAAACTGTCAGGACCAGTCAAGACTTTAATCTGATCTCAGGTCAAAATGGGTGTAACACACGCTGAGATATAGGCTTGACACCGGAGCGCGTCCGTGTATGCTGCCTGTGCCTTAACCCATTTTGGACTGAGGTTGATTAAAAAAAGGCTTCTAAATCCTAACATTTTTCTGAAAAACCCATGTTTCTGTGTCAGTGGTGCTCAACCTTTATCATGTCAATGACCCCCAAAATTATCTCTATGGGCCACGGACCCCCATCTCAAAATATGTAGTTCCAGGGACCCCCCAGAAACTAATATTCTAGTTAAAAATGTTCGCTCTGAAATATATATTCAAAGATTTGTGCCACATTTTCGCGATAAAAAAAATTTAGCAGACCTACAAGCTCGTAGAGTGGCGCGCTACGATCGCGCTATGATCTTGCCCAGAATGGGTTAATGAAGGACTTCGGAGAGCTGGCAATTATTTTCTTATAGTGAGTCTTGGTGAGCCGGGCACCCGTCAAATTGCATTTATACAGACTGAGTGCGCTCCTATTTTGTTCCCACTGTGAGTCTAAAAGGGGCAGCGTTGACTATGGGGGGTGCTAGGAGGGGCTCTTGCTTTGGTGATGACCCCATGGTCTGTCGATCAATGTTTTCTTGTTGGGCATGCTAAAACTATTTGGACACACAGATTCTGTAAACACACAGATTTAGAAAAATAGAAAGAAAGTCAAGAAAATTAATGAACGAACATGCTTTGGTCCTAGACTACGTGTCCGTATAGACGCAAATTGACACATGCTTCTCAACATAATAAAGCAGCAAAACGGGCTTCATTCTACTTGAGTGGGCCACAACAATGGAACCCTAAGCCCTTTAGAGAGACCCAGAGAGAGAAGGGGGGAGAGAGAGAGAGAGAGAGAAAGAGAGAGAGAGACTAAAGAATGAGGCATGAGACAATAGCTGTCCGTGGCAGATGTTGAATGAATGAATGAATGAAGGAATTTGAGTGAACGACTGCAGCAAGTGAATCCTATTGAGCCTCCACACCAACAAGTTAGCAACAAGAATAATACGTACATGGAACAATCAGGGAAACAAAACAAAATGTAGGGAGAAAATAAGATGCGTGGGAGAGAGATGGAGAAGTGCGTGTATAGCACGCCATCCTCCTCAGCCCCCCTCTATAAGACAAAGATAAACTAGGTCTCATAGCAGCAGCAGTGAGAATGACACATAAGAGTATGTTAAACAGCTAAGAAACAAACCAAGATAATATACATTAATAAAGAGCAAATAAAATAATGGGCTGCTGGTCCTGACATCTGCACTTGATTTCTGAATGAAAGTACAGTATACATAGGACACTAGTGATAGATGAATATATGAATAAATAATATATCTATCATATGTGAATGAATATATGCACGGTCAACAATGGCTATGAAGGTGGATGTACTCAAATGTTTTACTTAAGTAAAAGTATCAATACTGCAATAGAAATACTCTGTCGTAAAAGTCAGGAATTCTAAATGTAAAAGTACAAAGGTATTGGCATCAAAATGTACTTAAAGTACCAAAAGTAGAAGAGTACAAGCTCATAATGCATCGGAACGCATTGTGAGCTTGTAGATCGACTATGTTCAAATGGCCGAAGTGTATAGGGTTAAGTCACGGTTAATGTATGTTCTGTTATAATAATCAAAATGTACAAAGTAACTAGTATCTACGTTTTCAAATAAATGTAGTGGAGTAAGAGTACAATATTTGTACAGTACTTGAGTAAATGTACTTAGTTACTTTCCACCATATTGATACGGTCTTATCCACAGTGTAATGCACTTCACAATGTGCATTACATTAACCCATTCACTCACTCACTCACACACACACACACACACACACACACACACACACACACACACACACACACACACACACACACACACACACACACACACACACACACACACACACAATGCAAGGCTCATTTGGTTACAGTTTGCCGTTAAGTGTCTTGTTCAAGGTCAAGGACACATTGACCATTGTGGTCAAGACTCGAAACAAAAGCACACATGCAATGGCTGTGATACACTCATGCATTAGTGTGCAACGTTTAAAGACAAAAAAGTAGCGCAGCTCTTCCTCAAGTGAGAAGAATGTCAATGTGTCGATGCGGTCCGTTGACAACGATGTAGAGAGCTACATTAGCCCAGTTTGGGGCGGGAGCCCCTTTTGGTGTTAGCATTATGTTATGCTTTAGCTATTGAAAAATAGCAGATCTAAAAGCTCATAGGTCTACGAGCTTGTAGGTCTGCTATTTTTGAAAAAAATCGAAGAACCACTGACATAGAAACATAGCTTTTTCAGAAAACTGAGACGTTTTTAGAATCTGATCTCAAGTCAAAATGGGTTAGGGATGCTCTGATAGTAGGGTTGCCGGCGTCAGTGTACATGTATCAACCCCTTAAGCTCCTTACAAACACAAAGACGCACAGACTTGACAAGTTGGGGGGGTCGTGCAGTGGTGCAAATAGACATTAGTCTACTCTACAGAGATGTGTTCAAGATATTCATCTTTCACAATATTCTACAAGTGGGCGAGTGCAGGTGTCGTGTGGTGCTGACTCCGTTGTTATGAGCATCTACTGTACATTTCTGACACTATTGAAAATCCTATACCTTTGGGATTTCTAGTAAATCCCCCATGTATTTCTAAACACCCACAGAAATACCATGCCTCGATACAGCCCAAGCCTATACATATTTCAGATTGTTTTAAAGAGAGGTTATACACGTGTCAAACTGCAGTGAACAGGGGATGCTGGATGTTTGTTATTCCTGTCCAAGTTAGAAGAAGGAGTTTGTGTGTGTGTGCGGGTGCGTGTGCGTGCGTGTGTGTGTGTGTGTGTGTGTGTGTGTGTGTCTCACTGACATTCTCGTTAGCTCAGTTTCAATGGGTCATGGAGGCCAACAGACGCTGGCGGCTGAGGAGATAGACTAATTACCAACAGGTTATTGGTTCAAATCCCAGAAGACACACTAGGGAGTGTGTGTGTGTGTGTGTGTGTGTGTGTGTGTGTGTGTGTGTGTGTGTGTGTGTGTGTGTGTGTGTGTGTGTGTGTGTGTGTGTGTGTGTGTGTGTGTGTGTGTGTGTGTGTGTGTGTTAAGGTAGAGCAGCTCCACAGTGGTTAAGCTCATCTATTAATTAACATGATCTTGTCAAGTCTAGGAAGAAAAACATCAATCTCATTGCACTGCAGCTGTATCCCTCTACACACGTCTTCCCTACTGCCTCTACTCTTCATCCAGACTGCCCTCGATCTGCCTCCTCTTCCTCACACCCTCAGCGGCCTCTAGATCGAATGCGTTATATTAATAATAATGCCAATATATATATATATCGGCGAAGTGATATCCGCATGGAAATTTAAATCAAGTCATCATTAGCCCCCGCTCACTGTATGCTGCTGACCGAGGTTAGACAATTTATGTGTAGAGGAAGAGAGGAGAGAGAATGTACTGGTAGTGTAGGTAGAAATGTAACTGCATACATTATTATTATTATTATTATTATTATTACCCTTATTATTATTAGGGTATGAGTCAAGGCGGTAGACACACAAAGAAATGAACCTACAAAGAAATGAACCTACAAAGAAATGAACCTACGGCTGAAAGTGCTCGTCCTATCCCACAGCACACCATGGAAGGGGCGGGAGGGATTAGCCAGCATGGAGTCCAGTTTAACCCTGATCCTCCTCTCCGCCACTGACTGCAGGCTCTCCATTCGGAGGCCAACAACAGAGCTGGCCTTCTTAATGATTTTGTTGAGCCTGTTGAGCTCACCGGCCTTGATGCCCCCCTCCCAAGCATACCACTGCATAGAACAGAACGCTGGCCACAACAGACTGCTAGAACATCACCAGTAGCCTGCTACATATATACTCCAAAAGACTTGAGCCTCCTCAGGAGGTACAGTCTGCTCTGTCCCTTCTTGTAGACAGCCTCTGTGTTGTCTCTCCAGTCCAGGTCTTTGTTCAGGTGGACACCCAGGAACTTGTATACGGAGTCAACGATCTCTACCTCCTCTCCCTGGATGGTGGTGGGTGCTGGGTAGGGTTGGGTGACGATACGAATACATCGTCAATCGCGAATATACGAATCCAATCGCCGAATATTTTTATTAGGCGATTTCTCGGGACGATTTAGCCCAATTAACCTGTAAAGTGTGAGCAACATGTGAATCAATTTGGCCCAGCAAAGTAGTAACTGCGGCCGGGTGGAAATCATAATGTATGCTCCCACAGTCTTCGCACTCAGCAGCATCGGGCACCGGGGCACGGCACTTACGGCAGCCGCCAGCCAGAGTAAAGGCTGGGAGCTGAGGGAGGCTGTAGCCTACATGTTTAAGCTCCGGAGTCCAGACCCATGCAGTTTAATAATATACAGTCACAACAGAATGCACACTGCTGTCTCGTGTCTCATCACAATCCCAATGCCTCACCCGTGAAGTCGGGGGGGGAAATAAAAAAACTGTCTACTAGTGTAAGTGTATAGGCTCGGGGATCATGCGTTAGCTTAGCGTGTAGCCCCTACTGGTGCTGCAACCCACTGATTGAACTTCATATCCGCCTGTAATCTAAGTTATTTTTAGTGACAACGTGAACCCCGACACCAGCGCTGCAAAAATAGACAGATCTACAAGCTCTCAACGCGTAGCGAACAGCACAGCAAAAACAGGCAGGACGCGATGCCTTGAGAGCTTGTAGATCAGCAGCAGCCCGGCCGCAGCAGCTTGTGGGCTCCGCTGCTCCGCTCCAAGCCTCCGACGGACCGCCGGTGCGGGGAGTCAAGGGAGCAAGTGACCCTGGCTGCGCAGCTGCGCTGCAGTCTGCAGAAACAGACTGATCTACAAGCTCTCAATGCCTAGCGAACGGAGCTGCAAAAACAGGCAGGACGCGGCGCCTTGAGAGCTTGTAGATCTGGCTTTTTTGCGACCTGCAGTGAGCTGTTCTCACTTTACTTTTATGACACGAATACATCGTTAATCGGCGAATATTTGTCAAACGATGGGCGGTTGAAAAAAATTGGCATATCGCCCAACCTTAGTGCTGGGGTCCTCCTCTTGCTCCGCCTGGCGTCCGACACCAGCTCTCGCATTGACCTTCTGCTTGTAGCCATTCATATGACGCTGGAAACGTAACCCATTTTGACCCGGGAACGATTCTATACGTTTCTTCTAAATCCTGACAGTTTTCTGAAAAAGTTGTTCCTGTGTCAGTCATTCTTTGATTTTTCAAAAATAGCAGACCTACAAGCTCGTAGCGCGCCACTCGGTAGCATGCTATGAGCTTGTAGATCTGCTATTTTTCAATAGCTAAAGCATAACATAATGCTAACACCAAAAGGGGTTCCCGCCCAAAATTGGTTAAACATGTGGCATTCAACACAGCTGCTGTCATTGGTAGTGTAATGAATGCCTTTAACAAAACGATGGACAAATGTGCTCTCGACTCCACACACAATTAACACCTTGCTTTGTCCACGTGCATGGATGTCTTTGTGCGCACGTGTGCATGCATGTGCAAAAACAAGGGAGAGTTCCAATCTGTTTCACTCTTCTTTTACTACACATGCCACTGTTTTCGACACCCACCCACGCACACACACAAACACACACACACACACACACACACACACACACACACACACACACACACACACACACACACACACACACACACACACACACACACAGTCACACACACACACACACACACACACACACACACACACACACACACACACCTGTCAAAATCGCATATGTAGTTTAAAGTCCTGTCAGCCTAAAACCTTTCACAGAGGATCTGCACACTCTCATAAGCACACTTAAATACACACACACGCTCACACACACACACTCACTCACACACACACTCACACACACTCACACACACACGGTGTGCAGACTGTCAGGTGGAAGTGGAAGAGTGGTATTTTTGTTCTCACTGACAGACAGGAAAATAAGGGAGTCGACTAGGGACATCACTTCCTCTCAGACCCGACAAATCTGACATCTATCACACACACACATACACACACACGCATGCACGCGCACACACACACACACACGTGTCACACACACACACACAGCTTCCTCCTAAAGCTTTCTCTCCATCACACCCCTGCGGTGCACATGCACACACACACTGATGGACACAAGAACACCCAGCCACTGCTGAGGAGACAAAAGTAAAATAAAAGTTTGAGGCAAAACATCATAGGAAAGTGCAGACACGCGCACACACACATGGCCGCCCGCAAGTACGTACGCACTCAGGAGTGCGGTCAGGTAGTTTGGTATGCTACAACACGGTTGATGAGCAGACTGAAGTACAAATGGTTCAGCGCAAGATACAGACTGGGGGCTGTATTTTGCGTGTCTTAAGTACCAGGTCGTATTACTTAACTTAAGACCTGGAGGCGTGGTCAATGCTCTTTGGCCACTCAGAATAGCCAAATGGCATTGATCACGCCTCAGAGAAAGAGAGAAAGATTACAGAGGGTCATAGTTTACCAGAGATAGCGAAGGAGAGGGGGGCAGACAGAGAAAGAGAGAAAGATGCAGAGGGAGAGACAAGGGAAGATTATAAAGATGATTTAAAAACCGACCCAAGTCATAAAAAGAGTCGTAAAACCAGAGAGAAGGAGACAGACGGAAAGAGAGACAAATTTGGAAGAGAAAGAGAAAATGTCGATCAGATATGAGGTGATCAAAGAAGAGAGAGAGAGAGGGGCAGGGAGAGAGAGAAAACTAGAGAGAGCAAGATAGATTACATACAATTTCCAATCTGATTGTATTAAACAACATCAAATTCACCAACATTGCAGCAGTACGAAAAGCTTGAATAATCCTCTATTAAAAGAGTTTGTTTCATAAAAATCCTTGCAGGTGATTTTTTTATTCAGTGGCCCTGCGCTTCCAAACTCCAACACTCCAACTCCAATTTCTTGACAGTAGCTCAAGTAGCTCATAACATGTCTACGGTGGATTTTTATGAAACAAACACTTCGCAGATAGAAAGAGCATAATTCAAGCTTTTCATACAGCTGCAATGTTGATGAGTTTGACGTTGTTTAATAGGCTACAATAAGATAGGACTTTTCTGTTTGGCTGTATGGGCTGTCAATGGGAAATTGCATCTAGTTAGCACCTTCTTGACAAGATGGCGGTGGTCTGTGCATATGGTCAATAGGTGTGAAAGTCACATTAAAAAAATGAAAATGAAAAATAATACATATTATTCACACTTTAAGACCATTATCCATGGTCATAATGGGGTCAGAGATAACAATAGATGTTCCCAAAAAAGTTAAACAATTACCTTTTTTTCCAATTCAAATCTAAATTACTTCCTGTCAAACTGAAAATGTAATGCGTGATTACATCAAAGGTTTGAATTGGATGATTCACACCACAAGAAGACAGTGCTACTCTGATGAACGATAACAAGACGGCAGCCACGGCGTTTTCAAAACAGACGCAGCAAAAAAAGAGGCCGAAACTAACGTTTGCTACTGCAACGTGCAACCCCACTTGGAGTTTCGGTAACACTGAACACTGCATTGTTGTATAGAGCACGACTAAAGTTGCAGAGTGTAAATCACGTAGCCCAAGGGAACGGGGACAGATGGCTCAACATGTTGCACTGACTGTGATGCAGTCAGCGAACGACAAGAAGACCCCACCGCTGTGATTGGCTTGAGAGGGACCCGGCTCCTGTTTCACTAGGTCATCCGTCACCATGTAGTCCAGAAAAGAGGGAGGCAGATTATATCATTTGGATGAAAGAAAAGCTCTAATTTCTCCACTCATTAAAACATTGTTAAGACGAATCTCTGCATCCGCTGTCAGTGTTTGACACTGATGATGAGAGAGAAGGAGTGGTCTCTGAGAGGAGAGGGGGGGGGGGGGGAGTGAGGGCTATTTCGCTTGGGTTTGGTCTCATGCCCAGAACTCTTTGATCCCGGAGCCTCGTCGTGTCCCAAATGTCCAATCACATGACCTCGTTTCTCTAAAGATGCGGCCACAGTCCAATCGCCATCAAGTTCAGCTCAGGCCCATGCATGCAGCTCGGGCCAATAACATGCTGTCATGTCAAGCCTGCAGTCAGAGTGATAGATGGGCTCTAAGTGGGGCCGGTCCGTGCACCGTAAGGCTTTGGCCTAGTTGAAAGCACCATGCCACCTCGTGAACCTCATGCAAACATGCTGGACTCTCGTTAACCCGTTAACAGCAGGGAGGCGTCTGTGTCATTTTAGATCTGAGCTATGTATAGCAACATACGTTTTAACTCTTGGGATTTTAGATGATCGGTTCAGTGGTTCTCAAAAATAGCAGATATACAAGCGCACAGCATTGCAAGTTTGTGCATGTGCTATATTTGCTCATACATATCATTTTGGCAGTCCTATAGGTTTGAGAAGTACTGATTTAAGGCATTTTTAGAATTGGTTTAGAAACTTCTCTCTGGGCAATACTAAATATGTCAATGCAGCCCCACAAAGATATTCCCACATGCAATATCAACATTATTGTTAGTCGAGATTGAATTTCCAATACGGTGCTACCAGGTAATTAAAAAGGGCAGAGTCAAGGGAGCCATGATCCACATGCAAATGTCACATACCGGGTATCTCGCTCCGACAGAAATAGGGTTGATTACACAGTAATCCATGATCCGTCTGCCTTAATACCTTTCACAAATGTAGGCTATATAGCACTGCACTACATTAATGAACAGCCATACAAAATACTTTATCTAAACACCTATATGTAGTAGAAATACGTCCTAGACAGTGTTACATACTTGTGTGTTCAAGACAAGTTAGAAGTATGTAGTTTGTTACTGGGCATAGTACTGACTTCAGCTTTCAGTCCAGGTTCTGCTGTGTGTGAACTGTGAATATGGGAGGAGACCTATCTGCTGCTTCGCCTCGCCTCCAATCATCAGCAGAGGGCTATTTAGAGAAGTGTTCTCACCTGTGCTCTATGGCAGTGTGACACAGTTTGCCAGTAGCTGTGTGTGCATGCTGTCCAGAGCTTGGGTTGTTTAATGTCCATACTGTTGGGCCACTAAAAGGTTGGTGAGTGCGTCCTCAGTAGTTTACTCTTGACTCAGAGTTGAATTAATGTTGCGACAGTGTTAACTTGTGAGTAGCAGTATAAGACAAAGCTAAAATGGAGTATGGGCGCCTGCTTATTGTAAATGCCAGCTTTTGCCAGGCGAGTTAGCGTAGCCAGTTTGAACTAGCATTTATCTTTATTTTCTGGTTGTTAGGTAAGTCAGTGTTCCTTATTTAAAGGTTAGGACAAGATTATTTGATTTGCCCCATACACCCACTATTTATTCCCATAGACCTATAAGGATTGTAATATTGTTCTGGTTCCATTTTTGACAATTTCCTTCCAAGAATCCTGTCTTTAGTGCTGTGCCTGTTTGAGAATGTTGAATCCATGCATTCAATTAATGCAGACCTTAGTTGTTTTACAAAACTCATCCAGACAATGTGTATTTAACAACTTAAAAGATGTTAAATGCAAGGAGTGGGACCATATTATCTAAGATGGGGGGGGGGACTATACTTTGAAATGTGAATATATGCCTCATGGCAATGACAAGGGCTGGGCGATTGACAACCTTTTTGTTTCAATTATTAGATAATGAAAACAACATAATCGAGACAAAGCAATTAGTGTGGCACTGCTCCATTCTGTTTCACAATGACTATGAAGATCTTGTGTGACACAGCCCTTTACTTTACAGCGGTGTGCGCCCCTTCCTAAAAGCCCAAACACATGTACGCTCCACTCCCAAATGAATAGAAACAGTGATTAAAAAGGCATTGTTTCCAACAGACTATCCTCCTGACCTAGCATCGTTCACCCCTCAAATATTAATTCAGTGTTTCCATGGCCATATAATACCGATGTGTGGCACTCCTCGCCCAAGGAGTTGATAATGGCCCTTAGTTAATTTGATCGTGATTATGATCATTTTTGCCATAATCGTGCAGCTCTAGCTCGGGCCAAGCTAATGGAAAGAAAGTGTCTGCGCTCTGCACCACAAGTCAATACAAGCAATTTATTTAACCAAAAAACAAATATCACAATATTTGTCAAACGTGTCAAGTACTGGCCCAAACCAAACAATGCTGCCGTAACAGTGCTTTGGTATAATTGTCCAGTCAATTGTCATTAGCATAATATTTTCCCTCCCTTAAAAGCAGATTTACATTTACCCACATGTACAGCCACAACATCAATCTCCCTGCCTTTTTACATGCTGCCCACCGGGGGCATCATCAACCTAATGGCACTCCGTAGTTGTGGGTAGAGTCACTCTACACATAAATGTGTCCTAGTAACCTCTCCTTAAGATATACAGATTGCAATCTACCATTATGAAAGCCAAATGAATTGCAGCAGTATAGTCCCTGGACTCACTGCACTCACAATACACGGATTGCACGCGCACACACACACACACACACACACACACACACACACACACACACACACACACACACACACACACAGTCACAGACACACTCTCTCTCTCTCTCTCTCTCTCTCACACATGCACACAACCAGGCCCACACTGCCACAGGAGTGTGTGAATCAATCAAATAAGTTCTCTCTAGCCTGGACTCAGACCCAGAGTGGGTGTCAGCAGCAGAAGGCAGGGAGAGTGAGGTTATGAATAAGGAACGGAGGATGGAGACGGAGGTGAGTAGATGAGAGGAGGAGGAGGAGGAGGAGGTGAGGAGGCAGAGACAGTAAAATGCTGCCGTCACTTTAACTGTAAAATGAAAGATCGATGAGCTTATTTAAATGCCCTCCCCAAGACGAGAGGCTTGGCTCGCATTAAAAAAAACTGCATTCATGAGGAGAGGCGGGGGCATCGATTGACTGAGTGAGAGAGAGAGAGAGAGAGAGAGAGAGAGAGAGAGAGAAAGCGAGAGAGAGAAAGCGAGAGGGGGAAGATAGGTGGAGAGGGGATCAGGGGATCAGGTTCGGCTCATGAATTTAATCCCTTTTCCTCCCAAAATAAAATACCTTAATATATGCTGGGGAGGGAGAGTGATGGAGCGAGAGAGAGAGAGAGAGAGAGAGAGAGAGAGAAGGGTTGACGCCTCCACAATTTACAACCTTCGATTGGCCCCCTGGCACAACTGATCAAATCAATAACCCCACACCACCCCACCGCGGCTGCCACCACTTAACCTTGTACCCCCTACCCCCTCCCGTTGTTGGGGGGGGGACCTGTCCAGGCCAAAACCAGGGTCAAGAAGATGGTATAGTGACTGTGGTGGTGGGGGGGGGAGGGGGCGAGGGGGCAGGGACCTTGAAATTCCAGAGGGAGGATGGACGGAGCTGACTCTGCATCCACACATCACCTATCCACTCCTCCCCGTCTGCCTCCTCCCACCTCAGAGGGAAAAGGGGACGAGAGGAGGAGAGTGTGTGTTCTGTGAGCAAATAAGAAAGAAGGTAGGAAAGAGAAAAGGAGAGAGAGAGACAGACAGGGGAGGGCAACTTTTGACACATGGAGGTGTTGTCACACCGTCACCATCGATTGAACTGCAGGAGCTGCTCTCTGAGTGACAAGCAGAGTGCACACCGCGCCGCATCTCGCTGCCCTGCCTTTCCCTGCTCTCGCTCTCTGTCCGCTGCTCAGCTGCTTTCCTCTCCGCTGCCTTCCTCTCCTCTCCTCTCCTCTCCCTCCTCGTTGAGCCTTTTTGAGGAGAACCCACCCCCACCCTTTCCTTTCTCTCTCTCTTTTTTTCTGCATAACGTATTTCATTCTTTTCTCTCACAACCGCGTTCCTCTTCATCCTCCACAGCTCAAAATCGTCTTGTTTCTCTCCCCCTTGGTTGTCACCCACCCACACACTCACTCACAAACAGACCCCCACTACTACTACCCAGACAGACATACACCCCCCCCACTCTGCCCAGTGCACCATCTGTGACCCGGGAGAAAAGTGTGTGTCGACACCAGTCTGACCTTCTCTGTGCTTTTGTTTTGCCGGTTTGACACAAGCCTGTGGGATCAACACGCACGCATGCACGAACACACACACACACACACACACACACACACACACACACGCACGCACACGCACACACACACACACAGCAGAGCAGAGACTGTTGGTGACGCACAAATCAAAACTCAACCTCTCAACACCCAAACTTGCAACGCGGCGTGGTGCATATTCCACCAGGATCAATATCTAATCATATCGAGCTCCACTCTTCTTCTCATCATTCTCAGCCGATCTGTCTTCATGCATGCACACAGATGCACTCGCATACACACACACACACACACACACACACACACACACACAACCAAAGCAGACCCTCTAGCCGGGTTAGAGATCACACATTGATCTGGGCAGCTGCCATCACAACAGGCTAAATGCTTGGCTAATAGCAGGTGAGTTTAATTAATACTCTTTCAGAGTGTGACGTGTGTGTGTGTGTGTGTGTGTGTGTGTGTGTGTGTGTGTGTGTGTGTGTGTGTGTGTGTGTGTGTGTGTGTGTGTGTGTGTGTGTGTGTGTGTGTGTGTGTGTGTGTGTGTGTGTGTGTGTGTGTGTGTGTTGAGAGCCATAGTTAAGCGGGTCATTGACTGAGAGAGGGATTATCAATGATGCTTGGGGACTGTACAACCCACATGCCTTCCCCCACACACACACACACACACACACACACACACGCACACACACACACACACACACACACACGCGCGCGCGCGCGCGCACACACACACACGCCATCTACCCCACTTTAGCCCCCCCATATATCATCATTATCAACAACAGCATTTACATATGAGACACCATCTCTAGATGCACTCCTCACAACCGCCCTCCCTCCTTCCCTCTCTCTCTCTCTCTCTCTCTCTCTCTCACACACACACACACACACACACACACAGAGAGATTTTTCCATGTCAACAACAACAATATCTTGGTTCCAATTATGAATACAGTCAGCCACCTCCCGACACACAGACACACATCCCAGACAAATTGCTGTGCTTCAGTCTAATAAATCACTCTCCTGTTTCAGTTTAGGAATCATCATGTTACTTTTCCCCCTGTTCACACTGTGGTTCCGATGATAAATGAGCCTGTCACAACAAGATGTTTTTTAGACAATGCACCAAAATAAGATTAGCAGGGCTGTTTGTGCTTTGTTAAAAAGAATTACCTTGAAAACTGCTTTAAACGAGCCCGTGAATTAGTAGACCGACACACACACACAAATCCAAATCCCTTGGTGTACTGTACAGTTCGAGGCCCCTGGGCCACAGCTAGGGGCCCATGAGGTCCAAGATGTGCTCCTTACCTTGGGCGTGCAACATGTGGCAACCGCTGCAGAGGATGAGCAGCAGGTTCAGGAGGGGAGGCATGCTGATGACACGCCGACTCCCACTCCGTGTCGTGCCGCCGGTCCGGATCATCACCAGCCCCTGGTTCCCCGCTGGTGCCTCTTCGAGCCCCGGAGGAGGGGTCCTCCTAATCCCCGTGTTCATGGATGAACGCTCTTCCTCGGAGCCCGAGGGGACTCGTGGTGGGTGAGGAGCAGGCGGGTCGCGGTTAGCGTGCGCGGCGGCCGCTTGTGGTACTCGGCCGCCGCGCTCTC
This sequence comes from Protomyctophum parallelum, assembly GCF_964188405.1. Classification (NCBI taxonomy): domain Eukaryota; kingdom Metazoa; phylum Chordata; class Actinopteri; order Myctophiformes; family Myctophidae; genus Protomyctophum; species Protomyctophum parallelum. The sequence goes on along the minus strand of NC_139702.1, from coordinate 31,325,482 downwards.
TGTCCCGTGCCGGCGGGGAGACACGGATCCTGGACAGAGGGAAATGTAACCCGCTCCACCGAGTCGCTCCTTCGTTAACCGTGGAACCGGCGAGATCACCGGCACCACCACGCACACCGAGACCCCCGTGTGCCGGGATCCACGACTCGCCAGGCGGGGACGAGAGCCCTTCAATAATAGCTCCACTTTCCTTCACCGTAGCCGTGGAGTAACAATCTCGTCCGTAGGCTGGCGGCTCTGTGGGTTTCTGAGCCCTAATAGGAGACCTCATTTTCATGTTGGATTGATCCGAGAATCCGAGCCCAGAATTAATACATCGAGAGTGGCTGTTGTTTTTGTAGTCTTATCGGCTTTAGTGCTCTATCAACCCGTAAATCCGCGCTTGTTTTGATGTCCTCACCGGGGATTTGTCCAGCAGATCATTTGGCTGTTTGGAGAGTATTACCAGCGAACAATAACGCGTATAAATTATCCATTTGGTTTGCTTTATTGTGAGCTTCCTCTGTCAGAAAGAAATCAATTTGCTATCGATTACGTGAATTCCCTGGTCTGTCTGGGAGCAAATTGGGCAGCAAAGTCTTCTCCAAGTGCTGTCTGGAGAGAAAAGCGTTGGGTCTCTCACCCTGCGGTCCTGCTGCCGAAAAGATCCAACAGTTTAATTATTATTATGTATTGTGTCTTATAAACGAGGGCAAGCGTCCGCAGATGAGTTTCCAGTGTCCCAGTCTCTCTCTCCCCGGGGTTTAACGGTGTTGTCTCAGGTTTCAGGGCAGCGACACACGACGACACAACAGGTTAATATAAAAAACTAAACATTTCTCTAACTTTCTCACGAGCCCTCGTCGATTTGTTCTCAGTTAAATCACTGAAATGACGTCCCGTAGCGCCCCGGGGCCAGGGGGTGACGACGTATAACAACCACTTTGACTTCACTGGAGGCGCACGGCGTGTTTCTTTTAACACAAAAGGGATGAAACGTTCATATAACCTCCACACGCACACGCTGCAGTCTCGCCGCTTTTTATCCCGTCTCTCCGTTTAAGGAAAGGAAGACGAACCCCCCGGTATAGGCGACGACAACAATAAATCCTTTGAGAAGAAAGAACCCGTCCGTATAAAACACTACAAGAAGACGTTTTCTCTGTCTTTTCCTTCACAGCGAGTCGTTTTGTTTTAGTGTTGGTCCTCCGCCGGAGGTGTTGCTACGGACTGACGGACACGCTGCTCGAGCGGCGCGGCAACACCTGCCAGCCTCCTAGAGTCCGAGTGAGAAGAACCAGCTGAAACAAGACGAGACGAGAGACTCACTTTCTTTTGCCGCGTTCAAATTCCTCCACGAAAGTAAACCACACATATGTGACCGTTGTGTTGACGTCCCTGCTAACGACGGAAAGAAAGTTTGTATATATTTTCTCTCCTCTCCCCTCCTTTCCTTTTCTCTCTCTCTCTCTAGGGCTACTACTACGCGGCCGCGCTCGCGCTCTGTCTCTCTCGAGCTCCCAAACTACTTCCATTCATTCGTCCGTGCTCGCTGATTGGAAGAGACTTTGTGAGAACAGTGACTCAGCTGTTCCTATTGGACGACCGGGGGAGCACGGAGGGAGGGTGGTGCAACATCAGCTCCACACACAGCGCGCACGGACACACACACACACACACACACGCACGCACACACACACACACACACACACACACACACACACACACACACACACACACACACACACACACACACACACACACACACACACACACACACACACACACACACGGGTAACCCCCACCACCTGCATCCCCAAACCCATATACCCGGAGAAAGTTGTACATCAACATCACACAGTCTCAGAGGCAATGCCCAGGGGCGAGGCTATAGCTACAGTATACACACTACACAGCATCACAGACAGAGTACCATAAATTCATCAAGGTACAAACAGCAGGCTGTAGGCTATATCCTATATGGACATAGTGTGCAAATGTACATTGTTGCCTCATTATCCAAAACGCGTGCCTGGAAGCTGTATCCATTACTATCCAAGTACTGGTTGCCATGGCCTAGTTTCATTCATGGCGTGGGTCATTAAATGGCACATTAATATTAAAACCTACCACACAGTGACCTTATATCCTTTATTGCCTCTATAAATCCACAGGGACATGTCTCTCCTTAACTGCGTAGCCAAATAGTCTCACTTCACTGCCTCCGTGTCCCCTACAAACCCTCCACTGACCCCTTCACCTCAGACCATATGTCTTTCAGGCTATACCTGTCTCCTGTCTCGTTACCGTCATGGGGGAGCATCTCGTTTGGGCTCCTGATGGAGTTTCCTGGAACACTGCATGGTGTTCTCGTCCTCTAGTGATGAATGCTTGGTTATATAAATAACCCAGTAGTTCTCAACGTTTTCGTGTCAAGGACCGCCGCCAAATGTATTTGGCTGTGGACCTCCGTCCTCCCAACAGAAGTGAAGATTCCTGCTTTGAAAATTGTACAAAATTATTACAAAATAATATAGATTAGAATTTATTTTATTTATTTTTTAATTGCAGATGTACAAGCTCGCAGCATGGCAAAAAGTGACGCACTGTGAGCTTGTAAATCTGCTGTTTTTAGCCAACGTAAATGGATAAAGTGGTTAAAACGGATTAACTATAGGCTGCTATACATGAACTGTACCTTTGCTGGGAACCCCCTGAAACCCCTAGTAGTTCCCGGACCCCACTTTGAGAACCAATAATGTAAATGATACATTTCACGTTTTTCATGGGAGCAGCATATCACAATTCAAATTCACTTTTCTAATTCCTTCCAAAATATTTCTGAAAATCCTAATTCATACATTTGCCACAGCACACCTGTGTAGTTGGAGATGCAGGCATTAAGCCTAGCAAGGCTTTACACAGTATAGTGCCCGACTCCTCGCTCACTGACAGCATCTATACTTTGCAGCACAACGATGGAACGTTGGTCACTGAATGGGGATTAAGTGCAGAACATACACAATCTCGCATCCTAAACCTAACCTAACCATTGCCACTGCAGACGGGACGGTGCTCGAGCGAGTCGACGACTTCAAGTACCTCAGAGTCTGCATGACTGCCTCAACTGAACAGGATCTGAAGGTTCGGAGAGCACTTGCCTGGAAAGCCTTGCTTGTGGAAATCAGTGTGGAGTGTGGAAATCAGATATGGGAGAAGACCCTGTTCATAGCTACTGTACTGCTGTATGGGGCCGAGACATGGACCTTCACAGTACAACAGGAAAAAGCCCTGGATGGAGTCTACACAAGAATGCTACGAATGGCACTAGGTGTCACATGGTCGGATCGCATCAGAAATGTGGACCTCTATGGGGACCTACCACGGGTCACGGACAGAGAGAGAAGGATGAGGCTGGCAGGGCACTGCGTCAGGCACCCAGAACTTGAGGCAAGTAAATTGACTCTATGGGAGCCAACCCAGGGCAAAGCCAGGAGGGGAAAGAAGCGTACCACTTATACAGCTTGGCTAACAACACTGCAGAGCTCAAGAACCTGATGTTGGATAGGAGATTGTGGAGGGCAGCGATCCAGGAATCCCGAGTTGGTGTTGGCTAGACCTCACTCTCGCAGCACCTACTAAACCTACTCACGCTGGGCAAGACCTACGCTGTAGTATAATAATGACGGTATCATTTATTTTGGGCAGAAGTTGCGGGATTTTGGCGGAAGTTACCGCTCAAGGAAATTACGTGACGCTTTACAAATCTGTTTACATCTCCGTGAATAAGTGTTGTGATTGATTGGTCGAAAAAACATTGTATCCGGGGAAATGCATCTGACGGATGTTCCGGTCCGACACTTCCGCCGATACCGTCTATGCCTTAAGTTGTGACCAGGCTTTTCTCTTTTCAGATGAGTAAGCCTGGGACCGAGGCTAAAACCCATTAGGCTGGGTAGTGCTTTCATCATGAAGACTGCAGAACACGGACATCCAAAGCAATCCAAAGTAAAAAATTTGGGGTCTTATTAAATGCACCATGGGAGCTGATCTGCAGTGTTGCATGCGCTATATCTGACGTGCTGAAAAGACGAATGCCAGCAGTCAGCAGATCTTTGATAAATTAGCCTGAGAATCTAAGGAGACCACAAGCTGGGGGGGGGGGGGGGGGGGGGGGTAAATGCAAATTCATTGAAAGGAGGTGACATTCTTGCTGCATTCACTGCTGACATTTTCCCCTTTATCCTGTGTTTTGTATTTGTTGATGACATGTATTAGTGTGTTATTTTTTACATAGGACCACAATGGAAACAAGTCCCCTGACTTTTTTTGTCTGGCCGTAGCCTTATATACCCTGTGCTGTTTCCATTTCTGAGTAATAAAGTGTTCAATCAATCAACTGTCTGATTTGCATGTCAGTCAGTCCCTTTTCCTCTGCATGTTCTTTCCTGGGATGATCCCTGCCTCCTCACCCCCCGACCCTGTGCACCCTGTGCAGCGCACCACACATTGGAAAAGGCGTGTGTTGAATAAAGTATTAACTGGGCAAGTTAGCATCACAGTAGTGATGTGCCAAACGGATCATTTCAGTGTGTGAGCGATTCAGTTCACACCCCCTCTGTGATGATCACAGGGGGGGTGGATCGTGATTTACTAGTAGATCACAAAGACAGTGCAGGTAGACCCTAAAAAAAATATATATATAATTTTAATATATTAAAAAGGTATCTGCCACTTTAATTAAGGTGACTTGTTTGACATCAAAAGGGTCAGCTCAAACCACAAAGCAATACTTTTTCAAGGGTGTTGCGCACAAGCGTCAATATTACAAAGTTATAAAAAAAAAACCCTACCAATTCCATTTCCAATTTCATATGTGTTTGTCTTATATGTAACGCCCCCCACAGGTACAGTTTAAACTATTTTCAGCAATGGAATAATATTCTTTAGCTCTCAAGTAAAAAATGTGTGGGCACCCCTGGTATAGTGCAACTCGGTCGATAGGTGAGAACGGCTTTGCCGACGTGCTAATATAATTTAAAAAAAAGTGGCTTGCTGTGGTTCGCTACTAACAGACATTTGCATGCACTGGGGGCGATGGGCTGCCAAATTGTGCCAATGTAGGCTATCTTAGTTGTTTTTCTTGTTTTGTCGCCGCCGTTTTTCCAGAAGTTAGACTGGGCAAGCTCTAAATAGACTGGGCCACATGGCCCGGCTGGCCTAATGAAGAGGCAGTGGCATCTCTGCTGCTGATCTGACAATCTGGACCTCTGGTGGTTGCTATGATACCAACACCATCCTCAAGAGCTAATTTGACAACCATCTGGTCGTGATTACTGACACACATGACCTGGCCTCCCCAAGGCCTAACCCCCGTCACCCAGCACAACCATCTCCGTCCTCACGCCACACACGTATCCATCCAGGTCTTTACTTTCATAACGTTCACTTGTTTTAAAAACCATGTCTTTTCAAACTATTTTCAGCCTTTTCAGGTCTTCTGTCTCACCCTGCCCTTCAGCTGCTGCAAGGTGTATTTAAATGGACGGTGTTACCATGTCCTCATGCCTTGATCCCCGTGGTCACCCCTCCATTCTCCCATTCCGTGCAATATAAAACAGCCTCGTATACTTTCATCTACTCTACTCCCTGTCCTCGTATACGGTCGGAGGTTTTCTGCTAATGATAAGTAAGCAGCATTAACACATTTAGCTGCAAGGGAAGCCATTCGGTAGCACTGGTCTGAATTATAAAGTGAAAGTCTACAAGAGTATAGAGTGGAAATTCATGAAGGAAAATGTTTGTAGTAATACGTTATGTCCATATTTTGCCCGCTAGCGTCTACATGCAGTACGTCACGTTTGTGAAAAATTCCCAGTAGGCCGTGTTGGGACCCATGAAAAAGTGCTTCGAAAATGAGGATGTCATGGGAACTACTCATTCAATGCATTTTTTCATAGATAATACCCTTCTGGACTTTGGGTTAAAAGTTCTACTCATAATATCCTGCAGTATTTTGTCACAAGCCAGAAATGTATAAACAGTGTATAACCAAAAAACGAAAATCTTGTGCTGCTGTTTTTGCTTGTAAAATGTGTTTTTGGCAACACAAAATCTTTCTCAAATGTCAAATGCATATACTTAACATCTGAAACAAGTATTGGTGCCTTTAGTTTACTCATATGTGAATTTAGATCATGAAATGTAGCATATTTGTTAAATAATATGCTTCTGTGGAAGTGTTTTCCACACAGTACAATGAAACCTACACAGTAAATTGTGCCAAAAGCTTATGTTTCATACATAGATAATGTCTCAACCTACTGTGTAATGAAAGGTAGAAAAGAAAATCAGGGCACCTTGGACCAAAATGGCAGAAAATCTATCCAAATGTTACCACGCCCCCTAAATTGGAATAATGCAAAAAATGACTAAGACTAAAAATTAAAGTACTAGAGGTCAGAATGATTACAACATAATTGTATGAAACATTTATTTATTTACAAGTACCGCAAGTGTGTCACAGCATCTGTCATTTGTACATCCACCCCCCCCCCCCTGCCAAGGAAATATATGAAAATACAGCATACAAATGCATCACAATAAAACCTTCTGTTGGCTGTGTAAGTAGTCTGTGCTGTTTGCATTTATGCATTGCATTTAAATGGATGTAGGCAGTGTGGCAATTCTTTAACATCTTAATAATTATTGAACAAAACAAGTAGTAGGCCTACATGGTAACATGTTGGGTTACTCATCCCTATCACTTTCATCAGAGTCATCATCCCATGTACCTCTTTCTTCTGTTTCCTTTGACACATTTTCACAGTCCTGGAAGTGACATAAATCAGTGCAAGACAGTTTTGCAGACATACATGAACATCTTTCAGTCTCACATTTGCTTTTTTTTTGTACAATTACAGTGGACTACCTGCAACACACTATCAGGGGCAGGATTTCTAGTCATCCATGTTACTGTTAACTCCCCATCCTCCATGCCCCATCCACTGCCAATGGGTGAAGGAGCACACATCCTACTAGTCAGAGAACGTCTCATCACTGCTGCTTGGTAGTTTGCCCTTTTGCAATGTTGGTGGAGAGCATCACTTGTTGGGGGAAAGGACAGTTCTGGCAAAGCTGATGATTCCGTACAGAATGATTTGTACCTTGCATCATTCACGTTTTTGGCAGATTATTGGCCATACAGGTGGCACACATATTTGCATTGAAAGTTGACTGGTCAAGGTTAAAACTGCTGCCAAGATGAACCTGCTTGGCTTACCTCGGTTGACTCAGTTGTTGTCATGTCTGATGGATGAGGTAGCCTGTCTAACAGTGTATCTGCTGATAATGTTTCAACAAAAACCAGTTCGGGGATGTTTGCGTTGCAGGGCTGTGAAACACCAGCTCGGGGAAATCACGGGCCAACCGCCTTTTCAGTTTATCCTGCCTACAAAATGAAAATATAGAAAAAGACAAGCACAAATGTATAAATATTAATATACAATATCAGGGGATGAAGCCTGATGGCCATCACATCTACCCAAAGGTGAAAAATTCTAGATACAGTTGACTGGTGAATGCCAAAGAGGTAACCTAAAAGTTCCTCAGACAGATTGAGGCGCAGCTTCATCAGTGTAAGGCTGTAAGCAGAAGTCTCTGAGTATCACTAAGTGACTGTTTTGCAGGAGGTGGTAAACTTGGTGACACAAAATTGAACAACAACATGAAAGTCTCTACATTTGGTAGTCCTGTGAAGAATTTAATTTAGCTGTCATCAAATTCTGAAGGATCAAGAGTACGATGTTTCAAATCACTTTCTAATTTGTTGACTTTATCCCTAAGTGATTGACATTCAGCATGTAAAGATTTAATCTGTTCATGTAATGAGGCAATGTCATTTTGTGTTTCCTCTGTCTGGACCCCAATGCCTGGGACTTCAACAACAGTCTGTACCTCTGCTGTACTTCGATCAGTGATGGAGGTGAAACCAAATAACCTTGGCACGTAGTCAGGATGTAGAGGATCATCACTCTTTTTCCCTTAAATAACAAAAATAACAAAAACATTTACTAGAAATATGATATTAATTTGTTTACGTATATGGGGTGTTTTCACATTATGTCCTGTTTCAGACATCAGCCTCAAAACAAACTCATCCGGGACGGGGCTGCCAAATCATTGTGAGATTATTTTTTTTACATTAACCACTGGAACAATAGCATCCCTATTCTGGAGGGAACATTTGCAGAAAATAGCAGATCTACAAGCTCACAACATTGTTGGTGTAGAGCAGGGGTAGGCAGCTTTAACCACAGGTGCCAAGGGTGTCATGGTTCGCAGGTGTTAGGACCCAAGTGCAGAACTCAAACAAAGGCAGGACAAGAAGATCACATAAACTTGACTTTACTAGGGAAATGACAAAGGATAACAGAAGTACATACACATGATACACTGAACATAAAACCTGACACTAACTTAAGATCCAGCACTGAACAAACACAAGGCAGAGTTTAAATAGTCACTGGAGCTCATCACCCAACCTGGCTCAGCTGGTCCCCACAGGTGATGGCACTCAGGGCAATCAGAGTCAGAGGAGCAGGACTTGGGAGAGACAGAGGAAACTCATGGACAAACAGGGGGGCTCAGGACGTGACCATGACAGTACCTCCCGCCAAGGGACAGATCCCAGATGTCCTTCTAGGCCACTCTGGACCACAGGACAACTCAGAATGACGGGGGTGGAACATGGAGATCCTCAGGTAGGTGGGGCAGGAGGAACTGGGAAGAGGTGGTCAGCAAGGGCTCTGGTGGGGGTCATCACAGAGACGTGTCAACACGGAGCAGGGGGCACATGCTGGTCATCAAGGGAGAGAGGACATCAGGGCGTCGGTCAGCCAGGGCTCTGGCGCGGTTCATCAACAAGACACTCAACGCGGAGCAGAGGGCACAAGCTGGTCGTCGCCTCGTCGGGGGAGGAGGGGACATCAGGATAATGGCTAGCCAGGGCTCTGGCGCGGTTCATCATCAAGACACTCAACGCGGAGCAGAGGGCACAAGCTGGTCATTAGGGTAGGTAGGGTGCTGCACAGGCTGGCCTCCCAGGTCAGCGCAGGCAGGAACACAGGACTTGACAGGAGCAGGAGGGTGGGGTCTCCAAGTCTCAGGAAGGCAAGACAAGGGGAACGTAGGAAGTTAAGATCCTGGACAGTGACATCAGTGGCACAGGGAGAGAATGGCCAAAGTGTGCTCTGTTCAGCGCTGGTGAGTTCTGCTGGGTCCAATGAAGGCTGGATCTTACTGTCATGGTTCGCAGGTGTTAGGACCCAAGTGCAGAACTCAAACAAAGGCAGGACAAGAAGATCACATAAACTTGACTTTACTAGGGAAATGACAAAGGATAACAGAAGTACATACACATGATACACTGAACATAAAACCTGACACTAACTTAAGATCCAGCACTGAACAAACACAAGGCAGAGTTTAAATAGTCACTGGAGCTCATCACCCAACCTGGCTCAGCTGGTCCCCACAGGTGATGGCACTCAGGGCAATCAGAGTCAGAGGAGCAGGACTTGGGAGAGAGAGAGGAAACTCATGGACAAACAGGGGGGCTCAGGACGTGACCATGACAAAGGGTGACCACTGGCACACAATACGGCCTACAGGGAAAGAAAAGAAAAGTCATCCTAAAAGGGGAAGATTTAAGAATTTTTTGAAATATCATGGCTTATAGGTAGTAGTATTAACGAACTAAGAACAACTTCCTAAAAGTAAAAAAAAAAAAAAGATTGTCCATCGTGGACTGCCTATGACAAGAGATGTTGCACCGATGCATTCACAGCCAATGGCAGTGGGACTATGTCATTAATCTAGTATCAGTTCCATGCAAGAACATATACCCTTTCATCTTAGTAATTATATGTATTTAGTGCCGATATACAGCACTATAATCCTTACACACCATGGCTAGAAATACCTTCATCTCTATAGTGATAACCTGAGTCTAACAGCTATCTCAGTGCTCTGTTATCACGGTTAGATTAAAACACATTTAATCAGATTCTAAAAATGTGTTCTACATCCTGACACTTTTCTGAAAAAGCTACGTTTCTATGTCAGTCGTTCTTCAATTTTTCAAAAATAGCATTTCCTGTCAGTCAAAAATGAAGCATAAAAACCCAAAAAATAAATCTTAGCCGAAAAGAGACAGACTCTGTTGATGATAGAATCTCTCAAAACATATGAATTTCGGAATAGATATCGTTCATTATTCACACAAAAAGAAATCAATCTTCGACGGCAGTATGCCGTCTCCAGTCTCCAGTCGAAACACGTACAGTTATATCACTACATGCCTAATTAACATAGTGACTCATATAGCAGAACGTGTTGATGCCTTGAAATTTATTACATGAATTTTACATGCAATTTGAGCTTGCGATCATCATCTATATTCCGCCACCGTGAAATACTCTTGCATTTCTAATGATGTGATAAGTAAGTTCCCAAAAGGTTATTGTCTGTGAATATCTCCGAAAGAAACAAAATATGATTTGATTGCCAGCACTGCAATCACACATTTAATTGGAAAGGCAAAGACAAAGAGTTGGTTGATTGATTGTATTCCACAGAATTCTGTCTCTCTGTCTCCTACTTAGAGCTCAGACACCACCGGGCAGCAGGCTATCTGGTCTGTCTGACCGTGCACTCACAGGTTCTAATTCCAAAGCCACTTTAGCCTCTCCAATTACCTGTGTATCCAACACAATTACCTGTGTATCCAACACAATTACGTCTGCCTTCCCTACCCTCCATCCATTCACTACTTCCTATCACTGCAGCATTCTGCGGAAACAGCATCTCACATGGTTGAGACACACACACGTGCACAATAATGCAGTATATACAGTCAATATCCTGGGAGTTTTATCAACCCCCTGGCTATGATCGGATATCTGGCCCGACACGCTGTTGCACCGCATGTGTGCATCTAACACAGCATGTGTCACCATGTATCTTTTCTGCATGTCTTTCCAACTCTGTCTGTCTGGCAAATGTTCAAACCCCCCTCCCTCTCTTCCTCTTAAATATCCATATACAGTATATTGCAGCGAGGAGACAGGCTGACCTCCACAGAGGGTTTATGATAGGGCTGAACGATGGCACCAATTTATGTTATCCTCTCAGTGGCACATTGGAAACGTCCCCTGTATCTTTAACACCTGTTTGACTAGGCTAATGACTCCTGTCCGCACGCATGCACGCACGCACGCACGCACGCACGCACACACACACACTGTACACACGCAGCTAATGAGAGGCTTCCTGCAGTTCTAGCTGTCATTGTGGGGCAGGGAGATAATGTCAATATTAACTGACCTGTCATAGCTCTGGAGTGGAGGGAGCATCCTCACGACGGGGAAAGTGGCTGTCACACTCTCGAACGCACGCACACACGCACGCACGCACACACACACACACACACACACACACACACACACACACACACACACACACACACACACACACACGGCCGGGTGTAATTGTGGGAGACTGAAAGAATATATCAGCCCATCACCCTCAATGTATTTGAATGGGTTAGTGGAACAGTGTTTTGCAGGGAGTGTCGTTACGTTACACTGTGGTGTCGTTGCCGTAAGCAGTTGGATCTGATTCAGGGCATTTTCTATGCAGCATTTCTGCCGTACCACACCCAGCAGGAGTCCATGCTCCATCAGCATGCAGCACACTCTGTTGTGTAGAATCATAGACACTTTATCAGTCTCTCTCTCTGTGTGTGTGTGTGTGTGTGTGTGTGTGTGTGTGTGTGTGTGTGTGTGTGTGTGTGTGTGTGTGTGTGTGTGTGTGTATATAGGTCTGTGTTGCGTCTCTGTGACCTGAGCAC
>NC_139702.1:31306092-31308592 GCF_964188405.1 Protomyctophum parallelum | reverse complement strand
AGGTTAGATATAAGTGTTCTTTTGTTCCCTCAGCGTTGTTTTGTTTGTTCTCTTGTTGAGCTCTATATGTTCTTTTGTCTTTGTAGATTTTTTTTTTTTTTTTAATGTTAATCATGGTGATATAAAATGTATGGTTGGTAGCAGCATCAATTAGATGTTTTTTTATATGATAGGGGCAGGTATAAATAAGATTTATCTTCTTCCTGCTCCTTTTCTTTTGTCTGGTATGGAATATGTAAAAGAAAAAGTACAAAGTAAAATGTATATAATCATGTAAAACCATAACTGAAATGAAATAAATAAATATGAAATTAAATGAAATCAACGTGTGTGCAGTCCCTCCTTCGTAGTTAATTGCCCGTGCTAACACCCATGCACACACAGACACACACACCCACACACACACACACACACACATACACACACACACACACACACACACACACACACACACACACACACACACACACACACACACACACACACACACACACACACACACACTTAGCATGTGGGAACCCCCAACCACACAGAAGACCACCGGCTTCGAATGCTATATAGTCCATACAGCGATATCCCTTCGGTCTAGTGGTTAAGATGTTGGACTTTCACACAGGGGCGACCCGAGTTCGAATCCCGGGCGTTACATTGGTGCCGTGACCCGGATCGGGTTTCCCCGTGGGAGGAGGTCAAAAGGGGGGTGAGTGTAGCAGAGTGGCTCACAGCCTCTGCCTGATGGCCTCAAAAGTCTATCTCCCCCAATCCATAGGGATATCCCTTTGGTTAACTGGCCACACAAGTAAACATAAAGCAAAGTTGTTGTATGGGCTATAGCCTTAGAGTATATATGATGGCTATAGCACAGTTTCACATTGTTTTCACTTCTTCTGTTTGCTAGTCTACTCGCGGTAGGCAGTATGTATAGGAGATGTCCATATTGCTCCATGGCAGGGTCTGATAAGGAACATATTGGTGCTTATCGGTTCTTCGGGTTGATAACATTCAAAGTGGGTGTATACCCACCGGATGCACGCATATTTAAAACACAGTGACATAGGTAGCCGTGATATTACTGTACATACAGTACTGAACATGCGTGCGTGCACATCCGCTTTCAGACGCTGTTATCTCCATGAATTCCCCGTACCCCAGGCAGCATTTCTCGTCAAAACAACACTTATTGCACGGAGCATAGCGGTCGCTGTAATGGGTGTACTTAGCACAACACAACACACCTCACTCACCTCTCACCATACCGTCCTCTCATGCATGGTTCGTTCCTCAGAGTCATTACAGAGACAGTTGCACAGGCAGGGAACTCACTCTTACAGAAAGGCCTATAATAGAAGAATTGATGCTTACGTATGTAGAAAAGGGTGAGAGCATATGAGTGAAAGTGACAGGTGTGGAGGCAAAGTGAAGCAATCATCATCATCATCAGCTCTCCTCTTCCCTCTGCTTTTGAAAACAGAGCCACACTGCCCCCTTCAGGCCAGTTCATCTTTCGGGGACAACTAAGTCATTTCCAGAGTCAACAGGTCTTGTTCAAAAGAAGTTGAACAAAACAGAAAGAAGAGAAAAGAAAAGAAAATTGACGGATTGAAACAGTAGAACAGAACAGAAAAGTGCAGAATGTGACAGAAGAAAATTAATACAATGCTTTGGGATAGGCCTTACAAGAAGTTATGCTTTAACGCATTTACAGACTACCATTATGTTGGCAGTTTCGAAATATTGGGAGCTGACTGGCCAGCCACACCAAAACACTCACACATAGGCACTATAGGCAGCATGCAGGTGCACATGACATGCACACATATTGACACACAACGATTGTGTCCACCCCCAACTGAACAGCTGCATGCCCTCTTAACCAAGGCAAGAGGAGATTTAATTGGTGTTCAAAAACTCCTCTTTGTGTTCAAGTGTTTTGACTCTACCATGCATGCGTGTGTGTGTGTGTGTGTGTGTGTGTGTGTGTGTGTGTGTGTGTGTGTGTGTGTGTGTGTGTGTGTGTGTGTGTGTGCGTGTGCGTGTGCGTGTGCGTGTGCGTGCGTGCGCGCATGCGTGTGTGCGCGTGGCAGAGAATGGTCCCAGCTGTAGAAGGACCCTTTATCCTGCAATCATGCCTTCATGTTCCCTCTCTGCTTCTATTTTCCATCTCTCTCTTTTCTCCGTTAGTTCTTGTGATTCATTCTTTTACAATAGCGACAGAAAAGGAGAGCAGGACACGAGGTCAGGTCACCTGGATGTGATGATGACACAACCCTTCAGCTCCCATGAGCTCCTTTCATTCACTGGTTCCATTTTCTGACTACTGTGTTTTTTGAAGAGCAGGATATGAGGTCAGGTCACGTGGATGAAACACCGGATGAGGCAGTGGTTACATGAATGATTGGGGCTTTTATAGGGTCGCATTGACCTATACGTGGCCTTCATGCTGCAGATGTATAACCACATACCTGATGTGGCAGTGGTTCAGATGTATAACCACATACCT
>NC_139702.1:31283592-31301092 GCF_964188405.1 Protomyctophum parallelum | reverse complement strand
AGGCCATACCGCCTGTTAAGGAGCTAGTCTTTGATCAGTTAACTTCAAAGTCAAATAGGTGAGTGATCAGCATCCAAAACACCTGTGGCAATCAGGGCCTCTCCACTGTGTATGCGTGTGCGTGTGTGTGTGCTGTGCGTATGCTTGTGTGTGAGCACTGTCCAGGGCCTTTCTTACACTTTATATACTGTACATCGTCATTTTGAAGATAATATCTTCCAGATTAATGTTGTTTGAATGTTTAAAAAAATCTTCCAAATAATCGACAGATGTTTTGTAAATATTATTTACAAAACATCTGTCGATTATTTGGAAGATTTTTTAAAACATTCAAACAACATTAATCTGGTACGGGGCTCTCTGGCACAAACCATTTTCAGATGAGGGTTATAGGGGACAAATAATAAATAATTTAGGGATCCATGACATGAACATATTTGAGAACCACTGGTTTAAATTAAAATAATTGGGAGCAAGCCCAAATAAGCAACTATACACTAGAAACAATTAAGCCCCCAAAAATGCAACCCGCAAGGAACATTACAGAAAGCCCAATGTCGCTTAAAATAAGCAGACATGGCAATGCTGGCGGGGGAAACCCAGGTGAAGTTAACGATCAGTATTCTCTGTTGCAGAGACTATTTACTTTTGGGTTGAAAGAGTCAATGCCTCAAAGGACAATGTCACAATCAAGGGCCAATTACTCATTCAGGTCTAGCAAGGATTTATCTCCACGGTAATGTGCAGTGTCGGCAGAGGTATATGCACTCTACCGAGACTGCAATCTTTCTAGTAATTAAATGTATTCAGACATTCAATGCCATACAGTAGAATGAATATACTCATTCACTTCACTCTTTTTTTGTAACCACTATACTCTCTATGTGGTAAATCCCTAACTAGTGTAGCATTGCACGGAAGCAGGGATTGAACCCGGGGTCTCCCACTCGCCTGACCAACACACAACCTATCGTGCCAACAGGGCTAAGCCCGATTGGCAGGGCTGCATGTTGCGGGCTGGGTCTTGGCTGGGGGCTACAATAGCAACAATTGTCTGATAAGAACAATCTATAGAGCGTCGCAGTCCCTCCCCCTTTCAGAACGACGAGTGGCCCAGGAAATGAATAGGCATTTCAAAACGTATTTACTTAAAGACCTTTTAAGCGTCGTACGAAGCCAACTCTTGTCGTGACAAATCATGACAACACACACAATATTTTGGACCAAACAAATAATTACAAAGAAGAAAAACAACAAAAAAGTGTTTTAACCTGCCTTTTTTTTTCTTTCTACTTTCTAATTCTTTGTTTGGCCCGAAATTTTTTGTTTGTTGTCATGATTTGTCACGACAAGAGTTGGCTTTGTCCGCGGCGTAAACGTCTTTAAATAAATACTTAATGAAAAGTCTATGAGGAAAATGAACGGGGATTTCTTTTCCGGGTCTCTCGAGGGGGCAGGACTGCGACGCTCTATAAAGAACACACCCAAGGGGCGAGCCTTCCCGTGTCCGAAACAGTCGAGAAATCACAGAGTTACTGCGTTGCAGCTTTCCATGCTGGGACACATGGGACACGTATAGGGAGTCGGGACACACATAGCTGCGTAATGGGGCGGAGGTACCGCTCACAAAGGTTTTCAAAGGGAAATTCAGGTTTTGTAGCAGAAACAGCAGGGTGAAACGTGGGATAGGTACAGCGAGAGATAAGTTAAGTAGACTTATATAGAGTCTGACCCTATAGACATCTGTACTTGGTCTGACTAGTTAATATACAGTATGTATATCAAGAAATATAAGTATAAATGTATAGGCTACAGGTGTATCAGCCGATATTTGCCGTTATCGGTCAATATCGGTATATATCAGCAAATAAAACTGACATTAACCGATGGCAGTATAGCCAATATGTATAATGTTCTTGATAAGCATGGTTTGCGTTGTGGCTATACTGTATGTTGGTGTGTTGGTTATCTGCAGCCTACCGAGCTGTAGATTCAGAACTTTAATTCATTGTATTGCAGATGTATTTGTTTCCCTGGCATATAAGGGGGAAATAAAAACAAAAAAAACTAAATAAACATATATATCGGTATCAGTAGCGGCTATCGGCTAAATTGAATTGTTATTTTAAACATTGGTATTAATTGGCCCAGAATAGATAGATAGATAGATAGATAGATAGATAGATAGATAGATAGATAGATAGATAGATAGATAGATAGATAGATAGATAGATAGATAGATAGATAGATAGATAGATAGATAGATAGATATATACCTTTATTATCCTGCGGGGGGGCGGGGGGGGGATCAGTCACCCAGAGGTGGCACAGCAGTTAAGGTTACAGCTTACATTTAAGTAAGTGAAAACAAAAGTACTGCAGTATACAGCAGAAACCATGTGATCAACCGATAATCACCAGTAGGTTACTTATCAAGACGATCTTATCGACCTACTGCATGTAGTCTGGGAGCCTACTGGCTGCAATTAGGAAACACACACACACACACACACACACACACACACACACACGCACGCGCGCGCACACACACACACACACACACACACACACACACACACACACACACACACACACACACACACACACACACACACACACACACACACACACACACACACACACACACACACACACACACACACACCACCAGCAATCAGCAATCAAACATGTTTAGTCAAACCATGATGTGACTCCCATTGGAAAAGCATTGTGGCAGCCATTAAATAAATAAAAACTACCAAACATTTGTTTGATACGTATGAGGCCTCAGTAGGCTCCCAGCATCTGCAGTAGACCGATTAGATCGGCTTGATATAAGTAACCTACCGGTGATTATCGGTTGATTTTCACTCAAATCCGAAACAAGGCAAAAGAAAAGACAAGCATCAAAATACAGTAATAATAATACCAATACTACAGAGCAACGGTAAACGAGGGTAAAAAAAAAAAGAAGAAAATATGGTGTCTACAGTATACAGTCAATCAATCAAAGTGTATCACGAGGCCCCTTCGTAATAAAGACAAGAAAATAAAGTTAACAGTGCAGTGTCAAATTGGTAGTGCGAGAAAACGTAAGACGTGGGGTACTGATTCCACTGTCGCCACAAACAGCCGCCTCTTGAGGTCTTATCCCGTTTCTGAAACTGATAAAGAAACTTGCACTTCAAACCGTCACTATGGAGACTTGAATAAGCATGTCTTGAATGAAGGGAGTCCGTCAGTCCACAATGCAGCAAGGCTCCACCATGGTCAATGAACATACTTCATTCCATCAAAGTCTCCTACCCTTGACTCCCTGGCTCCTTTGATCACTTGTTTTCTCTAAGTCCATCTGTCTATCTCATTGACTGAGCTGTACGTGTGTCATTTGCATGGCTGTGTCTGTCTGGCTGCCTGTCTGTCTGTCCGTCCGTCCGTCCGTCTGTCGACTCTATCTCCTGCATCATCTCTATTCTTCACAAAGAAACAAGTCTCCCTCCCCCAGCAGAATTACAACCTGGGGGTAGCTGTGTTCAATCATTCAATATGCAAGGTTTTCTTGCATGCTAAATGCTGATAGGCTGTCTGTGTTGCACTGTGTTCTGTTTGTGTGGGGGCGTGTACTGTGTGGATGTGTGTTGTTGAGCTGTGCAAAGCAACGAATAGATCAGTCAAGTCAACTCACTAACAATGTATCCTCCAAAGCACACACACAGTCACAGTTCCAGATGCACTGCCACTGCGTGTATGCTTGTCTGTTTGTATCTCATGTAAACTTTGAATTGTGTGTGTACTCCTCCGTGTTTTGCTGTGCGCTTCATGATTATACAATGCTTCCGCTTCTGATACTGGTACCACGTTCCTTTTCACAGCTCAATCTGTCTTTTTGTCAAGGAGAACAGAGGAAGAGGACACAAAATGCGATAATTGTAATGCAAGAGCCTGTTCTAGAAAGCTGAGCCAAAGTACAATATTCCCAAACCAGCGGAGGAGAATGCAGCTCATCCCAAGGGCGGAATAAACACTCCATTTGTGGAGTCAGTATCTCATTATACTCAGTTTTCTCACCATAGACACATCACGCATACAGACATGACAGAGCACCATCGGATGCATTAGCATGCATGTGTACTGAATGCTTCATCTCAGTTGGATACATTACAGTGTAGAAGATGGGATAGTGACATAATGGCACAGTGGAAGTCCATTACACTTACACAGCCATCAAAGAGTTGCCTTCAAAAAGTGTATAGGAATTGATTTCTTCCAGAGATGTCAAAAGAGAGCATACTCTGACAGAAATTCTACTGGATATCAATTGACACAAATTGAAGCGACTTCAGCGGTTGCAGATGATAGCATGATAGCCTGATGTGATCCCAATTCCAGTTCGTAAATGACCAAATGCAGCACTGCTTGCTGTTTTTGAAGGCATTCATTATCTGTCTTGAGGTGTGCTGCTGATTAACTATACTTCAGTCAGGACAACTCAAGAATGGATGGAATATATATTTATTGAATATAAGATGAGCAATATATATTTATTATGGTTTGGCGTCGGCGATGTATTGGATCTGCTTTTTAGGTACTCAGATTAAGCGCATCAGTCCCGACCATAGGGACTCTGAATCCCCCATACCTAAACAGTAGATCCAAAACGACAGGTGGTAGCTGGGGTGGAGGTGGGTGAGCAGCAGGTTTGTATACAGCAGCATGCTGATACAGCAGCAGCAAGAAAGGAAGCAGGAGGAGGAATGCAAACCTTCCGGTTAAAGTAGCCGGTATGAAGATGGAGTGAGTGTGTGATTGGCTGAGTGAATCATGTGAATGAGAGCGTGATGCTGAGGTGGCCCAATTAACGGCCAGCAGCAACTGCACTGGGGTTCCCTGACTGAACTTGCTCTGCGTATGTCTACGACAGGCACAAATGCTCAAGTGTCTGTGATGTCGTTACTGCTGAAATTAAGTTGTTACCGTCGAAACAGCATGTTGATGTTCATATAATGGTCCGAAGATGAAAAATGGCAGACACGAAAATTGAAAGTGTCACTGTCAATGCTAGATAGAAATAACGGGTGATGCTTTTTATGTAATGTGGCAATCGAAAGACCTCATATCGGCAGCCTTCTAAGAAGTGCAACAGTGTTTTTTCTTTCTTGGAAGGACTGATGAATACAAACGCCAGAGTGAGTTGCTGATGGCCAAATATTGAGTGTGACACACACACACACACACACACACACACACACACACACACACACACACACACACACACACACACACACACACACACATGCACGAACACACACATGTACGCTGAGTCACTGAGCCAAGTTCATTGAACTTGAAGCTTGAAGCTTAGCAACTCTGCTAACTGTTATGCCTCTAGATATGTTAGTACAGAGTAGACAAGCAGAACTCACAGCAACAAACCATAATACAATGAGAAGATTTTTTTAAACATTGTTTCCATGCAGCCAAAGCCATTGGTAATAATTGGCAGCCATTAGTAATAATTGGCAGATTCCCCATCAACCGCTGTAATCAAAAGGAGGATACATAGCTGTGACAGCATGGAGCAGAAGCAGAACGCTGTGGGCTAGGCGTTCAGCTCATCTAGATTCCGCCAGCGGGACAACGAGTGAAACTATGCCAACAGAAACAACTTTACGTGTAGAGCATAAACTTTTTATCAAGGCATTCTGGGATTGCTCTCAGCATGTTAAAGGCCAACAGGGAGGGGGTAAAAACCCATGGGAAGAAGTGTCCACAAACATTAGGCGGATAGTCTTCAGCAGACTAAGGCCTGACTCACACGTGCACAACAGATTGATGTATAGCTGATGCATGAGACTTATTGACTGATGCAAGCTCGCAATGCATTTCCAATGGGAGTCACATGGTTTGACACAACATTTGTGCTGTATTAGGGGGAGGGGGGCAGTCGAAACACAGCCGAAAGCCGTACGACAAAAATGTCGTGTCAAACCATGTGACTTCCATTGGAAATGCATTGACACTTACCCTTTGTTTACATCTATAGCATGCATCTAGCATGCATCAATGTTGTACTGTATGTTAGATCGAAAGGTGTGAGTGAAGCCTAGGGAACACTACAATGCACTGTAACCTATATTCAAAATCTTTTTGGAGATACAATGAAACAATTGCAAATGACAAAAATGACATACAGTAGCTACATTATACGACGGCATTCCAGTGTGTGAATTAAGTTGGTTGAAAGTTGCTTCTATACCCAACTACATTCCTGAAGGAGATTTATGGTAATTCATGATTTTATTCCCTTTCAGGACATTATGGCCATGGGTGATTATATACAGTATGTCAAAATAGTATTTGATTATCTTTATTTCTTAATTGCTACTGTGCTGATTGATTGAGGAACTGGAAGAAGCGATTCCATTGGAGCTTGGTGACAGATTGATCATTTACAGCAATTTGGTCATTTTTACAGCTCTATTTTATAGACTAAAATTACGATGCAAAATGTTTGTTGACTACCTTTTTAAATAAAAACTAAGCTATGATGACCTAAAACTAAATATATTGACAATATTAACTGTAGATTTAGTCGACTAAAACTAGACAAAAATGTTTGAGATAACAAAAATATGACTAAATTACATTTTGTTCAAAAGACTATGACTAAAACGAAGAAAACTTCCTGGCAAAATGAACACTGATTTACAGAAGGCCTAAGTACCTGCAGTGATGGGCATTTGATTAGGCTCAATCAGCGGGGTGCGTGGACACAGGTGGATTCAATTATGATCAATCACTTTCCATTACTTTTAAGAGCCGTGCTCAACACTATAGAGCACCGAAGTCTGACGTCACTTTCAGTAGAGGGCGTCAGTCCCCAGGTTCATGTATTTGTTTAGTTGCATTGAAATCACCATAGGAGGAGTTTTAGATTGATTCATATAAGAACTGTGTTTGAAAAATAAACATGTCATCCCGGCCGCTTCACTCACATGGATATGAAGAATCAACTGACTGAGAGAAAACGCTAATGTTACTGCTGCTGAATTAGTTAGATTTTCGCTAGAAGCAGACTGTATCATATATGAGTGACTGACTGTTGCAAACGATACAGAGACACCTCCCTGACAATAACGCCGAGACAGCTTGTTTATTTTTGGACCACAACGCTTATAGTAGACGATATTAAGATCACCCCATGTTATTCTCCATAGAGAAACTACTTCCGTGAACCAGGGGAATCGTCGGGATGAGCGAGTTACGTCAGGACTTCGGTGCTCTATGGCATCTGTATTAAAGTTCTCAAACTCTGCCCGAACCCGACCAGGCCCGACCTAGCCCGACCCGACCCGACGTTTTAGGGCCGGGCCGGGCCCAAAAAATATGCTAATTAGTCGGGCCGGGCCGAGCCTCGGGCTCTGTGATTTTCCGCAATTTTGTTCTTTTTTTTTTAAGTGTTATTATAATAAAAATAGCAATTCTGTTATTTCTGTAATGTGATTGTGTATACGTGTATGTATTTATTATGAAGAGGGCTGCGCTAGGGGATTCACTTGTGACAGGAGGACTGGAGACGGGGGTCGCATCGCACTGGCATTTCAGAAATTCAGACTCGGAGGCCTCGTACACACATGTCAAACCATGTGACTTCCATTGGAAAAGCATTGAGAATGAGGCGGCCATGAAACAGACAGAACAGATCATGTCAGTCCAGCATGTGTGTACGAGGCCAGAGCAGCATTGCAGCCTGCCCCGCGCGCAGGCAGTAGAGAACAGTGGACGGTGAGAGACTTGCGTGCCTTGCTACCGCTGGTTTCCCTCTGGTTTGCGCACCAAACGAGCTACTAACCACCAGTTAACTTACCAAGTTGCCATATGCTTAAATATTTTATAAAATCAATCGGAATATCACAGCTGAAGAAGCGTCAGGTTTTCGTCATGTTGCACCGAGTCTCGTTAACCCAGCTGGCTGCGATGAATAAAACCTAATTATTAATCAACGTCACCAAACGATCCAGTGATATATAACTTATAGCTACACGTAAAGCAACTTCACTTCAGAGGAAACTAACGGAGGGAGCTGCAGCTGCTATTCGTGTTTACTCACCAGTCACCACCACCACTGTATGGAATCCATTAGAATGATTGGAAATGGAAGTTATGGAACATTAATAGCCTATTCTAACGTGAGTTACATACATCCTTTATTTCGATAAATCCGTTGATCTCACTTTCACACTGAAACACGGCGCCGCTGCATGCGCTGCTATTTAGTGCTGCTTTTTTTTCTCTCTCTTTTTTTCCTGTCGGGCTTTTGTGGGGCTTCGGGCTTAACATTATGGCAATTTTTAGGGTAGGGCCGAGCCTCGGGCCCACCCAGTTAGGGTAGGGTCGGGCCGGGCTATAATTTTTGGGCCCGTTGAGAACTTTAATCTGTATCTCGAGGGAAGGTAACATGGAGGCAAGCTTTCCTGAGATTCCTGAGATATGGCATAGATATAAAAAAATCTGACCCGTCGGAAGTGGTAATGTACTGAAGTGAGTGGTAATGTACTGTACTGTACTGTACTGTACTGTACTGTACTGTACTGTACTGTACTGTACTGTACTGTACTGTACTGTACTGTACTGTACTGTACTGTACTGTACTGTACTGTACTGTACTGTACTGTACTGTACTGTACTGCTCTCCTCCCTGGCCTCCCTGTACCACAGACCAGGATCTCAACAGACAGCAGTGACTGGATTTAGTCTGACAAAACAGACAATTGTCGCTTTCATAGCACAGATTAAATAGCAAGTTGATACAATATGTACCTGACAAAACGGACAACGTGGCAATCACTGCTCTGTTCTTCAGTGTGTTCAACATTAATATTGTCAGATGCAGTACAATGAAAATACAGTCTCCTAACAACTCTGGGTACATATATATTAATATAATGCACAATTGCATTGCAAAAATAATCAGCAGTGCAAAATAGACACAACCTACCTCTTTCATAGCACAGAGGAAATAGGAAGTGCGCTAGGTTTGTGTCATTCGCTTAAAGGCAATGTGACAGAACACTCACAATACAATATAATGCCTGGGCAAGTGAAAGCACTATTAACCATGTTGCATCAACGTTTTTTCACCCCTTGAAAATGTAAACCTTTTCATAGACTTTTATAGACTTATTTCAGACATTTTAGTTAGCCCCTGTTGAAGACTCATGAATAAACTATTGTTTTTCTGTCAACTTTATCCCGTTTTCTTTTTTCTTACCGGCCTTGTTACTTCTTACTTGTATGTGTCTAATTATTTTCTGCGTGAAAAGCTGTATAGCCTCATAATGTATTGCATGATGTAGTCTCACAAAATGGAAACGTCTCCGCAGTAATTCCGCGGGATGATAGTGGAACGTATTCATTCCACACAGAGCATTAATTAAAATCACTGGCGTGCAACATCAAAAATGAAAACAAAGAAACTTGTTATTGTGTATATATTCCCAAGCAGAGAGACATGGGTCTCATTGTTCACTTTTGACAGTTAGTGGACTCATTATGGGAAAAGGTACAAACTAGGGGATGATATAGTAGAAAGAGTTGTCTGTGAGCCTGCGTGGACATTGCTGATCAGTTGATGGTCGACGTTGTGGAAAAGGAAACCAATATGCATGGATATGTTTGTCTCATTGATGAATAACTGTACATTTGGTGCAGAGTAAAGACCTGTTAATCTATAACTCCAAAGACTGACTGTACATTTTCACACTCCATCCAGAATCAGGTCACATCACATACTACTGTTTTTCCACATCATTCTCATTTCTATGGCATTTACAAATCTGTTGTCTTGTTTTTTTATGAACACAAAGGATTCTACTGTGGGGCAGGCTAACCTTCATGTTCTTTTGAATGTATGCATGTGTGCTCAGGGGGAGCAGGAAGAATGTCCTTCAACATGTTCCAACCATAAAATGGCTAATTAAATCATATATAATAATATAATAGAAGTTACACGGCCCGCATATCTTTACGTTGTGTGTGTTAGAGAGAGAGAGAGAGAGAGAGAGAGAGAGAGAGAGAGAGAAGTAAGTGGGAGTGGAGAGGGCATAATGAAATTCATTTCATAACTGAAGGACAAGGATCACACTAGATTGCAATTATTGGATATTAATATTGAAAGCTTCACCATGAGCCACACACACACGTCCCTCTCACACACACACACGTCACACACGCACGCACACGCCATATTCCAATTCTCTCCAATTCTCCAAGTCTAAAACAAAACTGCTCTTCATTAAGCACTCCTAACCTCTCTACAAGGCGATAAAGGGTAATTACGTAGCTATCGCCAATTCAAAGGGGCCCCGTTTTCTTTGAGAGCGGGGCCCATAGATAAGGCTGTTTAATTAACTTAAGTGCCTCTGTTCCATCACCTCTCATGCCGTGGGATCCTCTAACTGCTGATGGAAAACGCAGGGAAAGCATGGTTATATCGACGACTTAAATCATCGCCATTGACAGCCGCGGTCATTTGGAGTCGAGGTATGGAGCGTGTATGACACATACTGTTCTCACCCGGGTTGGGACGGGAACCTAGGGTCAAACTAGGCTTGCAAATAACTCCTGGCTTTTGTTTTCGGGGATTCGTGACAGCTCATTAAACAACAACCAACTAAAAGAACTCTTTTCCCAAGTGGCTGCAATTTAACCGGGTCTGAGTACAGAGAGAGAAATGCGCAGTCAAACGACTGTGTAAAAATAAAATAAAGCTATGGAGAAAATGATTCTGCTTGTGCGAACATTTATACTGCAGTGGCGTTGGAGCTGACAGATGCATGTACAAGGCTATACTGACCAATTTGACAACTTTCTCTCGTGTCTTGTTAAAGCTTCCCTGTCTTCCTCCCATGTCTACTTTTCCTTGCTCCGTCTTAATTTGTACTATGTATGCTCTCAGTATGGCTCAGCCTCAGCCTTTGACATCCTAAAAAATTCTCTCTCTCTCTCTCTCTCTCTCCCTCTCTCGCCTGTCTATCTATTTCTCATATCCTTTAAACACAACCTTCCTTTCCCATAGGTCAACCACTGCTCAATTCTTCTCCAGTGCTCAATTTCATTTCCACATCCCGTCTCCATTCAACCGTCGCCTGTTTCACTCATCACTGTTCTTTCTTTCCTCCTGCTCTAACCCGGTCTCACCCAAACACTGTGAAATAGCACGGACTGGCATTTCCGTACATACACGTACTATAGAAAAACCCCAAATCCGGACATATTACACTGAAATCCTCCCCATAGACTGTGACAGAGAGGCGCCGTCTCTCTACCGAACTTGAGCTATACGAGAGACACCACCGACCGAGCGAGCTAAAGCGAACGAGTTGCCGTGTTGAACGTCGCAAGGTTCGGTAGAGTCGATCGGGCTGTATTTTGCGTGTCTTAAGTACCAGGTCTTATTCCCTAACTTGAGTAAACTAAAGACCTGGAGGCGTGATCAATGCTCTTTGGCAACTCAGAATAGCCAAATGGCATTGATCACGCCTCCAGGTCTTTAGTTTACTCAAGTTAGGGAATAAGACCTGGTACTTAAGACACGTATGCCCCGTCCCTCATCTCAGCCATTGTTGCCTTCAGCAGCCGTCCTTCCCTTCTGATAAATGAACTACACACACACATATGAAAGCCCACGAATTCCTTCCTCTGCCATTCTGTTCATCGTATCACTACAACACCCCTTCCCTTCACCTCTGTCTCAACCCTGTAATCCTCCTTTGATCGTTCCCTATGTCCGTCCGTCCTTACACTCTGTCTATTTCTCTCGTTATTTTTAAACCCGCCTGGTTCCAACTTATATCTCTTATCCTCCGCAAGCCCCACCCTCTGCCTCCATCTCTCCCTCCTTTCAACACAGACCCACATTCTTCTCATCCACCCACACTCAACCTGGCATTAGATGATGCTGAACCTGTTTAATTGCACATGGAATGGGAGTGAGTATACTGTGTGTACAATACATGCATGCATGTGTGCATGTAGTAGTACGTGTGTGCTACATTTCTGTGTGCGTGCTTGTGTACAGGCCTGCACGTGCCATGTGAAAGTTTGCACAATATTGTGTATGCTGTGTGTGTGTGTGTGTGTGTGTGTGTGTGTGTGTGTGATCTCTCCAGGGTGAAGGGTTCGTTATGACAGAGATAGGAATAAAGTGATGATGACAGTAATAAAGATGAAAAGTCGTCGGAAGCTACTGAGCAAACATCTCCCAGTGTCGGTGTATTTCTGTGTCTGTGTGTGTATGTGCACGTGCGTGAGTACACGTGCGTGTGTGTGTGCGTATGTACTGTAAGCCCATGCCTGCACTGAGTGTGTTCTACACCATGTTGCTGTCAGGCGGATATTTTCTGCAAAAAGGACAGAAATTTGCCCTCTTTTTTTAACTTCCCTCAAAATGACAGTACAGAGGATTTTATGTTCTTGCTCATTGAACGCAGCTGCCATTAATTGGTGCCGGGCTGCGGGCGGTCCTCAGGCCATTGGGATACGTGCATGAACGTGTGTGTGCGTGTGTGTGTGTGTGTGTGTGTGTGTGTGTGTGTGTGTGTGTGTGTGTGTGTGTGTGTGCGTGCGTGCGTGCGTGCGTGCACGGCAACTTTGCAAGTGCGACAGGAGGCACAAGGAGCCTGGAAAGGACAGGGTGAATTAGCAAGGCTCTTGCTGTTGTTGGAGGCACAGAGTGACAGAGATGACGGGGGGCTTTCAGCGCTGCAAATTAAATTAGGTTTATATGAGAATTAAATGCGCAATGTTAAAAGTGGACCCACCGCCGCATGCGGAGCAGGGGAGCGGAGATGAGGTAATTAATTATTACTCATATAGTGCCGCCCTTTGTTATACGGCAGCACACAATTCCTTACGCTTTCGTGGACAGCACCACAGCACTCAGGTTATTAAGATAGGACAATGCCCCACTTACTGTATGGTTAACCGGGGCCAAGTATAGACCCCCTGGCCCCTGGCCCCTCCTTTTCCCCCCCCATTGTGTTACGTTTGAATGTCTTATGAGTTTGTAGATCAGCTATTTTAAAGACGAATGTTTGCCCAGGGATATATGGGAGACGAAGGTTTCATAGTGGTTTTTATAGGCATTCAATTGCCTGCTATGATGCCACAAACAAACTGCTGGGGGTGGCATAATTATACTCAATGGCTCTGTCACAAACATGAATCAACCCATTTTGGGATGGAACCCCTTTTGGTGTGCATTAATGTTATGCTTTATTGAAAAATAGCAGATCTACAAGCTCATAGCGTGCCACCGAGTGGCGCTCTACGAGCTTGTATAGGTCTGCTATTTTTGAAAAATCGAAGACTGACTGACATAGAAACATAGCTTTTTCAGAAAACTGTCAGGATGTATAGAAGACATTTTTAGAATCTGATCTCAGGTCAGAATGGGTCATAGGTTTTGGGTGGTGGTGGGGCAGTCGGGCAGGGGGGAATACATTAATGGCGGCAGTGACCCAGATGAAAGTCAGTGTGTTGTTGGAGTAAAAAGGTCAAGCCCCTGCGCTGCGACTCCCACAGGTCACTGACAATGCCTCGACACTGACAATGTCGAGGGACCTTTTCATTTACGGTTACGGTACACACAGATACATAATGGTTCTCAAATGGATCACATGGATCCATTCCATCCATGAGGAACCGCCACACGTTTTATTAACCCATTCTGACCTGAGATCAGATTCTAAAAATGTCTTCTACATCCTGACAGTTTTCTGAAAAAGCTATGTTTCTATGTCAGTGGTTCATTGATTTTTCAAAAATAGCAGACCTACAAGCTCAAGCTTGTAGATCTGCTATTTTTCAATAGCTAAAGCATAACATAATGCTAACACCAAAAGGGGTTCCCCCCCAAGGGTCTTCATGTTCATACATTCATTTTGTTTCTGAAGGAATACCATACGGGACTAATACCCACCGACAATGTCGGGTGCTGTTTTGACCTCGCTGTCTCTCACAATTAGGGCAAACAGTGTGAGGCCTCGAGGCCTCATTCACACGTATCAAACACCAATCAAGCAAATGTTTGGTCGTTTTTTTGTTTGTTTTTTGGGCCACCACAATGCTTTTCCAATGGGAGTCACATGGTTTGATCAAACATTTGTGTTTGATTGCTGATTTCTGGTGGTGTTCTGCCCCTCCCCCCCTACTACTGTCCATCCAGGACACGTACAGACCATTCTCTCATCTCCCCCTGCCGCACGCACGCACACACACATGCACGCACACACACACACACACACACACACACACACACACACACACACACACACACACACACACACACACACACACACACACACACGCACACACACACACACACACACTCCGCCGTATCCATTATCTGCAGATTTATGTATCAAGGAATATATTAGCTATCATGTATTGTAAAAAAAAAAACAATATGGCTATTAAATCTATTTGATGAATATTTCCTGCCAGTGTCTCTTTGTTGCCGTTTGGCAGCCTGATCCATCACACATTCAGCGGATTAGAACTGCCGACCTGGGCTATATATTTCATCGTGAAGATCCACGTGAGGAACACAAGCCGCTATATGCGCTTTTTATCCAAACACGGTCGAAGACAAAATGGCTGATTTATTCTCAAATTACACTTCACACTCCAAAGAGAACTGATCTACGAGCTATGACAATGCAATGGATGAGCTTGTAGATCTGTTATTTGGTAAGTGACACCCCCACCGCAGGTTCCAAGAAATCCAATAAGTGGGGTGTGGGAAGAGAGAGAGAGAGAGAGAGAGAGAGAGAGAGAGAGAGGTGAGATGGAAAGGGGGAAGGACATACAAAGAGAGAGTGACAACTATTCACACAGACATGACATGACATCGTCACTGTACAATTGCAGTGAAATTTGAAATGTGTCGCCTACAATTACTCATCCTATAACTATTGCGAGCTGTGTGGCACTATTCTACAGCGGTTAGGCTTAAGTGTCTTGCTCGGGGACACTGTGACAGTTAGACCAGGCCCCGGGGGCCTTTTTCTGATTCCCAGGTATAGCATTCTCTCTCTACCCATCGAAGCCTGTGCATGTTCAGGTTTCGGTCTGCCATGCACATCCCTCTCTCCCTCGCACCTCTCTCACTGTTCTGATGTCACACGACAAACAAAACAAACTGTTGCCAACAACGACGAAACAATGGCGACAAGCACTAACATCGGGCATGTCCATACCTAGGAATGCAGGTTTCACTTTTTTGGTATTAATAATGTAATATATGTTTTCACAACCTATAAGGTTTTCTTCATTTCTTGAACATTTTATATTTTTCATTTTGTAAAGAATGTAGGTTGTTTCTTCCCGACAGCAGAAATAGTATAGTTTAGGTATCATATTTGTAAACTAGACCAGTGCACTGGCATAGTCAAGTCAAGTCGATTCAATTGTATTTCTAAAGCACATTTAAAAACAACCAGGGTTGACTGAAGTGCTGGACGGCATAGAACAAATCATATACAGTAGAAAGAATACACAATAATAGAGTAGAAAAAGTAGACAAAATTACAGGAAAAGGATAATAACACTATTAACACTATAAAAAAGAGGTCGGGACACATCGTCACATGAAAATGTAGGACACATGGTTTTAACAGGCCAGGGAGAACATGTGTTCCACAGTTTTGGTGCAGCGACCGAGAACGCTCGCCTTTAGATTTCAGGTGAGTGGGTTGGATTTTGAGGACCATCTGGATTGCCAATATACGTGGCCTATGGTGGAGTTAACGGGATTAACGAGGGCAGATGTATAGGGAGGTGCCAGTCCACGTAGGGCTTTAAAAACAAATGTGCTGTCCCAGCCATTCAGTTTATTATTAGATAGGATTGACACCCCCTGATGTGTGTGCATTTAACCTAGCTTTGATGTGTAATTAGGAGCCAATTGTGCAGCCAATTGAGGTTCAGTAGTTTCAGGTGTGCAGGACAGCAGACGGCAGGAGCAAACACACACACACACACACACACACACACACAGAAGCTGCGCTGTCATTCTTTGTTTTTGCCTTGAAACCATCTCCTGTAAGTTTTGTTTGTGTACGATTAGTCTATCAAGACAGACTGTTGCCGGGGCCGCTGTTTTCCCGAATATTTGACGATGGAATTCTCAGATTGGTGTATGATTGACTTGAGTCATGTTTTGTAAGCTTTATCTGAGAGTTGTTTTGTGATATTGCATGGGATGCTTAATACGTTTGAGTGACGCTTGCATTATGTGAGGTAGACTGTTAACATGTTGTTTGCAAAACTACTGAATGCTTATAGGCCCAAGTATGTGCTTAGGTTATGTTATGTTATGTTATTGAGCTGATTGTGTGCTATGTTTCTATTTTACAGTTTCACTCCTTCTTTATAAAAGTTGACCACCGGCATCTCAGTAAAGGCAAACTGAGATGAATCCTGACTTTTATTGAACAGAGTTTGGCTGACTTTGGTTGATTTGTGTCAAGGACGACACCCTGAGAACAGTACAACAAACATTTAAACCTTAAAATATATACTACTCGTCCTTACCCGTTGTGAGATATTGCCCCCCATAAATATCTTTAATTGCCGAACGTACATGAGGGCGACTGATGTAATTATTTATTACATTAATTTCAATAATTATTATGAACCTCCCCTCAAAGTGTTGTGACTGGATAGCTCAGACGGTTTCTGAGAGATAAATACTTGATGTGAGTTTTCGCATTTTCCCATGTAAGTGCATGGGTAATTTTAATGCACTAATACATTAATTATTAATCATTAATGTGTCAAAAAAGGGCTAAGTTATTATTATTATATATTATTATGGTCAATGCCTGTGTGAAAAGTGGGAGTGATTGGTGCAGGCAGTGAGGAGCTACGGAAGTGTTTCTGACACACACATTCAGACAGACATTTGGTTAATTATAGTATGATGATATGATATGATATAGTATGATGATGATGATGATGATGATGATGCTTAACTGGCAGCCAATGAAGGGAAGCTATATTATGCAACCATGTCTCCCAAGCTAAACGTGATGTAGTAACGTTTCGGAGAAATGATTGAACGTTCATTCTGAACGTATTTCGTTCAGAAAACATTGGACGGGGTGATGTGGTCCCGTCTTCGGGTGCCGGTGAAGAGCCTGGCTGCGGAACTTCGAAAGAGTTGTATAGTCTGGAGAGGTCGAGGCAGCAACTTCAGGAACTTTTCATTCCAGCAGCCATTTCATTCCCAACTCCTTCCTCCCTTTCCACTGTATCGGGTCATGCGGCATTTCAAAGTCACTGCCAGTCATGTGTGTGTGTGTGTGTGTGTGTGTGTGTGTGTGTGTGTGTGTGTGGCTTCATACATACATAAAGAACAACTGTGCTGTGCTCTGCCTGTGTTTCATGTCCGCCCCAATGCTTTTCCAATGGAAGTCACATGGTTTTACC
The DNA here is from genome assembly GCF_964188405.1 of Protomyctophum parallelum. Classification (NCBI taxonomy): domain Eukaryota; kingdom Metazoa; phylum Chordata; class Actinopteri; order Myctophiformes; family Myctophidae; genus Protomyctophum; species Protomyctophum parallelum. Next base: position 31,283,599 of record NC_139702.1, on the reverse strand, counting down.
AAACACT